>NW_025108588.1:0-300000 GCF_019457755.1 Venturia canescens | reverse complement strand
AAATGTCAGTGAATCTTCTTGATTTGTTGCGATTCTCAACAAAAATCTATCGGTGATAACCGTTCTTCATGTTTATGAACGTTCGGAAACGACAACACTCGATTGTAAGCTGTGATCGCGATTCGCACATCGGAAAGCGATTCAGAACGAAATGTCAGTGAATCTGGTTAATTTGTGTCGATTCACACAAAAGTGTATCGGTGATCACCAATTTTCATGTTCCTGAACGTTCGGAAACGACATCACTCGATTGTAAGGTATGATCTCGAATCGCACGTCGGAAAGCTGTTCTGTTCGAAATGTAAGTGAATGTTGTTAAATTGTATCGATTCACACAAAAGTGTATCGGTGATCACCAATTTTCACGTTTATGAACGTTCGGAAATGACATCCCTCGATTGTAAGTTATGATCTCGGATCGCACGTCGGAAAGCTGTTCTGTTCGAAATGTCAGTGAATGTTGTTAAATTGTATAGATTCAAACAAAAGTGTATCGGTGATCAGCAATTTGCACGTTTATGAACGTTCGGAAACGACATCACTCGATTGTAATTTATGATCTCGAATCGAAATGTCATTGAATATTGTTAATTTGTCATGAATTGAACAAAAATTTTATTGGTGATCACCAACTTCATGTTTATGAATGTTCGGAAACGTTTTCATCGCTCGATTGTCAGTTCAGATCTCAAATGGCCCTTCGGATTGCGATACTAAATGTCTGTAAAATTGTTGATATGTGACGTTTATCGGTGACCGTTTCCAATGTTTCATAAACATGAAAATAGGTAATCAGCGATAATCTTTTCTGTTAATCGTTACAAATCAACAATTTTTTCCGACATTTCTATCAGAATCGCAATCCGAGATGCGATTCGAGACCGGAACTGACAATCGAACGATGTTGTTTCTGAACGTTCACAAATATGAAAATTGGTGATCACAAATAAACTTTTGTGAGAATCGTTACAAATTATCAAGATTCACTGACAATTCGAACAGTATCGGTTTCCGACGTGCGATTCGAGATCATACCTTACAATCGAGTGATGTCGTTTCCGAACGTTCATGAACATGAAAAATGGTGATCACTGATACACTTTTGTGTGAATCGATAGAAATTAACAAAATTCACTGACATTTCGTTCTGAATCGCTTTCCCGATGTGCGAATCGAGATCTTAACTTACAATCGAATGATGTCGTTTCCGAACGTTCATAAACATGAAAATTGGAGATCACCGATACACTTTTGTGTGAATCGACACAAATTAATAAGATTCACTGAAATTTCGTTCTGAATCGCTTTCCGATGTGCGAATCGCGATCACACCTTACAAACAAGTGATGTCGTTTCCGAACGTTCATAAACGTGAAAATTGGTGATCACCGATACACTTTTGTATGCATCGATAGAAATTAACAAGATTCACTGACATTTTGAACAGAACAGCTTTCCGACGTGCGATTCGATATCATAACCTACAATAGAGTGATGTCGTCTCCGAACGTTCATAAACATGAAAATTTGTGATCGCCGATACACTTTTGTGCGAATCGATGGAAATTAACAAGATTCACTGACATTTCGTTCTGAATCGCTTTTCGATATGCGAATCGAGATAATACATTACAATCGAGTGATGTCGTTTCCGAACGTTCATAAACGTGAAAATTGGAGATCACCGATACACTTTTGTGTGAATCGATACATTTTATCAACATTCACGGACATTTCGAACAGAACAGCTTTCCGACGTGCGATTCGAGATCATAACCTACAATCGAGTAATGTCGTTTCCGAACGTTCATAGACATGAAAATTTGTGATCACCGATACACTTTTGTGCGAATCGATACAAATTAACAAGGTTCACTGACATTTCGTTCTGAATAGCTTTCCGATGTGCGAATCGCGATCACAGCTTACAATCGAGTGTTGTTGTTTCCGAACGTTCATAAACATGAAGAACGGTGATCACCGATAGATTTTTGTGAGAATCACAACAAATCAAGAAGATTCACTGACATTTCGAACAAAATCAGATTCCCACGTGCGATTCGAGATCACAATCGAGTGATGTCGTTTCCGAACGTTCATAAACGTGAAAATTGGAGATCACCGATACACTTTTGTGTGAATCGATACATTTTATCAACATTCACCGACATTTCGAACAGAACAGCTTTCCGACGTGCGATTCGAGATCATAACCTACAATCGAGTAATGTCGTTTCCGAACGTTCATAGACATGAAAATTTGTGATCACCGATACACTTTTGTGCGAATCGATACAAATTAACAAGGTTCACTGACATTTCGTTCTGAATAGCTTTCCGATGTGCGAATCGAGATAATACATTACAATCGAGTGATGTCGTTTCCGAACGTTCATAAACATGAAAATTTGTGATCACCGATACACTTTTGTGCGAATCGATGGAAATTAACAAGATTCACTGACATTTCGTTCTGAATCGCTTTTCGATGTGCGAATCGAGATAATACATTACAATCGAATGATGTCGTTTCCGAACGTTCATAAACGTGAAAATTGGAGATCACCGATACACTTTTGTGTGAATCGATAAAAATTAACAAGATTCACTGAAATTTCGAACAGAACAGCTTTCCGACGTACGATTCGAGATCATAACTTACAATCGAGTGATGTCGTTTCCGAACGTTCATGAACATGAAAATTGGTGATCACCGATACACATTCGTGTAAATCGATACAATTTAACACGCACGATTCGATTTAACACGCGCAGCTTTCCAACGTGCGATTCGAGATCATACCTTAGAGTTGAGTGATGACGTTTCCGAACGTTCATAAACATTAAGAACGGTGATCACCGATACACTTTTGTGTGAATCGATACAATTTAACAACGTTCACTGACATTTCGACTAGCATCGCTTTCCGACGTGCGATTCCAGATCATTACACGTCGGAAAGCGATTCAGAACGAAATGACAGTGAACGTTGTTAATTTGTATCGATTCGCACAAAAGTGTATCGGTGATCACAAATATTCATGTTTATGAACGTTCGGAAACGACATCACCCGATTGTAGGTTATAATCTCGAATCGCACGTCGGAAAGCTGTTCTGTTCGAAATGTCAGTGAATGTTGATAAAATGTATCGATTCACACAAAAGTGTATCGGTGATCTCCAATTTTCACGTTTATGAACGTTCGGAAACGACATCACTCGATTGTAATGTATTATCTCGATTCGCACATCGAAAAGCGATTCAGAACGAAATGTCAGTGAATCTTGTTAATTTCCATCGATTCGCACAAAAGTGTATCGGTGATCACCAATTTTCATGTTCATGAACGTTCGGAAACGACATCACTCGATTGTAATGTATTATCTCGATTCGCACATCGAAAAGCTATTCAGAACGAAATGTCAGTGAACCTTGTTAATTTTTATCGATTTACACAAAAGTGAATCGGTGATCACCAATTTTCACGTTTATGAACGTTCGGAAACGACACCACTCGATTGTAAGGTGTGATCTAGAATCGCACGTGGGAATCTGATTTTGTTCGAAATGTCAGTGAATCTTCTCGATTTGTTGCGATTCTCACAAAAATCTATCGGTGATCACCGTTCTTCATGTTTATGAACGTTCGGAAACGACAACACTCGATTGTTAGCTGTGATCGCGATTCGCACGTCGGAAAGCTGTTCTGTTCGAATTGTCAGTGAATGTTGTTAAATTGTATAGATTCGCACAAAAGTGTATCGGTGATCACCAATTTTCATGTTCATGAACGTTCGGAAACGGCATCACTCGATTGTAAGCTGTGATCGCGATTCGCACATCGGAAAGCGATTCAGAACGAAATGTCAGTGAATCTGGTTAATTTGTGTCGATTCACACAAAAGTGTATCGGTGATCACCAATTTTCATGTTCCTGAACGTTCGGAAACGACATCACTCGATTGTAAGGTATGATTTCGAATCGCACGTCGGAAAGCTGTTCTGTTCGAAATGTCAGTGAATCTTGTCAATTTTTATCGAATTACACAAAAGTGTATCGGTGATCACCAATTTTCACGTTTATGAACGTTCGGAAACGACACCACTCGATTGTAAGGTGTGATCTCGAATCGCACGTGGGAATCTGATTTTGTTCGAAATGTCCGTGAATCTTCTTGATTTGTTGCGATTCTCACAAAAATCTATCGGTGATCACCGTTCTTCATGTTTATGAACGTTCGGAAACGACATCACTCGATTGTAAGCTGTGATCGCGATTCGCACATGGGAAAGCGATTCAGAACGAAATGTGAGTGAATCTGGTTAATTTGTATCGATTCATACAAAAGTGTATCGGTGATCACCAATTTTCACGTTTATGAACGTTCGGAAACGACACCACTCGATTGTAAGGTGTGATCTCGAATCGCACGTGGGAATCTGATTTTGTTCGAAATGTCAGTGAATCTTCTTGATTTGTTGCGATTCTCAACAAAAATCTATCGGTGATAACCGTTCTTCATGTTTATGAACGTTCGGAAACGACATCACTCGATTGTAAGGTATGATTTCGAATCGCACGTCGGAAAGCTGTTCTGTTCGAAATGTCAGTGAATCTTGTCAATTTTTATCGAATTACACAAAAGTGTATCGGTGATCACCAATTTTCACGTTTATGAACGTTCGGAAACGACACCACTCGATTGTAAGGTGTGATCTCGAATCGCACGTGGGAATCCGATTTTGTTCGAAATGTCAGTGAATCTTCTTGATTTGTTGCGATTCTCACAAAAATCTATCGGTGATCACCGTTCTTCATGTTTATGAACGTTCGGAAACGACATCACTCGATTGTAAGCTGTGATCGCGATTCGCACATCGGAAAGCGATTCAGAACGAAATGTGAGTGAATCTGGTTAATTTGTATCGATTCATACAAAAGTGTATCGGTGATCACCAATTTTCACGTTTATGAACGTTCGGAAACGACACCACTCGATTGTAAGGTGTGATCTCGAATCGCACGTGGGAATCTGATTTTGTTCGAAATGTCAGTGAATCTTCTTGATTTGTTGCGATTCTCAACAAAAATCTATCGGTGATAACCGTTCTTCATGTTTATGAACGTTCGGAAACGACAACACTCGATTGTAAGCTGTGATCGCGATTCGCACATCGGAAAGCGATTCAGAACGAAATGTCAGTGAATCTGGTTAATTTGTGTCGATTCACACAAAAGTGTATCGGTGATCACCAATTTTCATGTTCCTGAACGTTCGGAAACGACATCACTCGATTGTAAGGTATGATCTCGAATCGCACGTCGGAAAGCTGTTCTGTTCGAAATGTAAGTGAATGTTGTTAAATTGTATCGATTCACACAAAAGTGTATCGGTGATCACCAATTTTCACGTTTATGAACGTTCGGAAATGACATCCCTCGATTGTAAGTTATGATCTCGGATCGCACGTCGGAAAGCTGTTCTGTTCGAAATGTCAGTGAATGTTGTTAAATTGTATAGATTCAAACAAAAGTGTATCGGTGATTAGCAATTTGCACGTTTATGAACGTTCGGAAACGACATCACTCGATTGTAATTTATGATCTCGAATCGAAATGTCATTGAATATTGTTAATTTGTCATGAATTGAACAAAAATTTTATTGGTGATCACCAACTTCATGTTTATGAATGTTCGGAAACGTTTTCATCGCTCGATTGTCAGTTCAGATCTCAAATGGCCCTTCGGATTGCGATACTAAATGTCTGTAAAATTGTTGATATGTGACGTTTATCGGTGACCGTTTCCAATGTTTCATAAACATGAAAATAGGTAATCAGCGATAATCTTTTCTGTTAATCGTTACAAATCAACAATTTTTTCCGACATTTCTATCAGAATCGCAATCCGAGATGCGATTCGAGACCGGAACTGACAATCGAACGATGTTGTTTCTGAACGTTCACAAATATGAAAATTGGTGATCACAAATAAACTTTTGTGAGAATCGTTACAAATTATCAAGATTCACTGACAATTCGAACAGAATCGGTTTCCGACGTGCGATTCGAGATCATACCTTACAATCGAGTGATGTCGTTTCCGAACGTTCATAAACGTGAAAATTGGAGATCACCGATACACTTTTGTGTGAATCGATACATTTTATCAACATTCACGGACATTTCGAACAGAACAGCTTTCCGACGTGCGATTCGAGATCATAACCTACAATCGAGTAATGTCGTTTCCGAACGTTCATAGACATGAAAATTTGTGATCACCGATACACTTTTGTGCGAATCGATACAAATTAACAAGGTTCACTGACATTTCGTTCTGAATAGCTTTCCGATGTGCGAATCGAGATAATACATTACAATCGAGTGATGTCGTTTCCGAACGTTCATGAACATGAAAATTGGTGATCACCGATACACTTTTGTGTGAATCGTTACAAATTAACCAGATTCACTGACATTTCGTTCTGAATCGCTTTCCGATGTGCGAATCGCGATCACAGCTTACAATCGAGTGTTGTTGTTTCCGAACATTCATAAACATGAAGAACGGTGATCACCGATAGATTTTTGTGAGAATCACAACAAATCAAGAAGATTCACTGACATTTCGAACAAAATCAGATTCCCACGTGCGATTCGAGATCACAATCGAGTGATGTCGTTTCCGAACGTTCATAAACGTGAAAATTGGAGATCACCGATACACTTTTGTGTGAATCGATACATTTTATCAACATTCACCGACATTTCGAACAGAACAGCTTTCCGACGTGCGATTCGAGATCATAACCTACAATCGAGTAATGTCGTTTCCGAACGTTCATAGACATGAAAATTTGTGATCACCGATGCACTTTTGTGCGAATCGATACAAATTAACAAGGTTCACTGACATTTCGTTCTGAATAGCTTTCCGATGTGCGAATCGAGATAATACATTACAATCGAGTGATGTCGTTTCCGAACGTTCATAAACATGAAAATTTGTGATCACCGATACACTTTTGTGCGAATCGATGGAAATTAACAAGATTCACTGACATTTCGTTCTGAATCGCTTTTCGATGTGCGAATCGAGATAATACATTACAATCGAATGATGTCGTTTCCGAACGTTCATAAACGTGAAAATTGGAGATCACCGATACACTTTTGTGTGAATCGATAAAAATTAACAAGATTCACTGAAATTTCGAACAGAACAGCTTTCCGACGTACGATTCGAGATCATAACTTACAATCGAGTGATGTCGTTTCCGAACGTTCATGAACATGAAAATTGGTGATCACCGATACACATTCGTGTAAATCGATACAATTTAACACGCACGATTCGATTTAACACGCGCAGCTTTCCAACGTGCGATTCGAGATCATACCTTAGAGTTGAGTGATGACGTTTCCGAACGTTCATAAACATTAAGAACGGTGATCACCGATACACTTTTGTGTGAATCGATACAATTTAACAACGTTCACTGACATTTCGACTAGCATCGCTTTCCGACGTGCGATTCCAGATCATTACACGTCGGAAAGCGATTCAGAACGAAATGACAGTGAACGTTGTTAATTTGTATCGATTCGCACAAAAGTGTATCGGTGATCACAAATATTCATGTTTATGAACGTTCGGAAACGACATCACTCGATTGTAGGTTATAATCTCGAATCGCACGTCGGAAAGCTGTTCTGTTCGAAATGTCAGTGAATGTTGATAAAATGTATCGATTCACACAAAAGTGTATCGGTGATCTCCAATTTTCACGTTTATGAACGTTCGGAAACGACATCACTCGATTGTAATGTATTATCTCGATTCGCACATCGAAAAGCGATTCAGAACGAAATGTCAGTGAATCTTGTTAATTTCCATCGATTCGCACAAAAGTGTATCGGTGATCACCAATTTTCATGTTCATGAACGTTCGGAAACGACATCACTCGATTGTAATGTATTATCTCGATTCGCACATCGGAAAGCTATTCAGAACGAAATGTCAGTGAACCTTGTTAATTTTTATCGATTTACACAAAAGTGTATCGGTGATCACCAATTTTCACGTTTATGAACGTTCGGAAACGACACCACTCGATTGTAAGGTGTGATCTAGAATCGCACGTGGGAATCTGATTTTGTTCGAAATGTCAGTGAATCTTCTCGATTTGTTGCGATTCTCACAAAAATCTATCGGTGATCACCGTTCTTCATGTTCCTGAACGTTCGGAAACGACATCACTCGATTGTAAGGTATGATTTCGAATCGCACGTCGGAAAGCTGTTCTGTTCGAAATGTCAGTGAATCTTGTCAATTTTTATCGAATTACACAAAAGTGTATCGGTGATCACCAATTTTCACGTTTATGAACGTTCGGAAACGACACCACTCGATTGTAAGGTGTGATCTCGAATCGCACGTGGGAATCCGATTTTGTTCGAAATGTCAGTGAATCTTCTTGATTTGTTGCGATTCTCACAAAAATCTATCGGTGATCACCGTTCTTCATGTTTATGAACGTTCGGAAACGACATCACTCGATTGTAAGCTGTGATCGCGATTCGCACATCGGAAAGCGATTCAGAACGAAATGTGAGTGAATCTGGTTAATTTGTATCGATTCATACAAAAGTGTATCGGTGATCACCAATTTTCACGTTTATGAACGTTCGGAAACGACACCACTCGATTGTAAGGTGTGATCTCGAATCGCACGTGGGAATCTGATTTTGTTCGAAATGTCAGTGAATCTTCTTGATTTGTTGCGATTCTCAACAAAAATCTATCGGTGATAACCGTTCTTCATGTTTATGAACGTTCGGAAACGACAACACTCGATTGTAAGCTGTGATCGCGATTCGCACATCGGAAAGCGATTCAGAACGAAATGTCAGTGAATCTGGTTAATTTGTGTCGATTCACACAAAAGTGTATCGGTGATCACCAATTTTCATGTTCCTGAACGTTCGGAAACGACATCACTCGATTGTAAGGTATGATCTAGAATCGCACGTCGGAAAGCTGTTCTGTTCGAAATGTAAGTGAATGTTGTTAAATTGTATCGATTCACACAAAAGTGTATCGGTGATCACCAATTTTCACGTTTATGAACGTTCGGAAATGACATCCCTCGATTGTAAGTTATGATCTCGGATCGCACGTCGGAAAGCTGTTCTGTTCGAAATGTCAGTGAATGTTGTTAAATTGTATAGATTCAAACAAAAGTGTATCGGTGATTAGCAATTTGCACGTTTATGAACGTTCGGAAACGACATCACTCGATTGTAATTTATGATCTCGAATCGAAATGTCATTGAATATTGTTAATTTGTCATGAATTGAACAAAAATTTTATTGGTGATCACCAACTTCATGTTTATGAATGTTCGGAAACGTTTTCATCGCTCGATTGTCAGTTCAGATCTCAAATGGCCCTTCGGATTGCGATACTAAATGTCTGTAAAATTGTTGATATGTGACGTTTATCGGTGACCGTTTCCAATGTTTCATAAACATGAAAATAGGTAATCAGCGATAATCTTTTCTGTTAATCGTTACAAATCAACAATTTTTTCCGACATTTCTATCAGAATCGCAATCCGAGATGCGATTCGAGACCGGAACTGACAATCGAACGATGTTGTTTCTGAACGTTCACAAATATGAAAATTGGTGATCACAAATAAACTTTTGTGAGAATCGTTACAAATTATCAAGATTCACTGACAATTCGAACAGAATCGGTTTCCGACGTGCGATTCGAGATCATACCTTACAATCGAGTGATGTCGTTTCCGAACGTTCATAAACGTGAAAATTGGAGATCACCGATACACTTTTGTGTGAATCGATACATTTTATCAACATTCACGGACATTTCGAACAGAACAGCTTTCCGACGTGCGATTCGAGATCATAACCTACAATCGAGTAATGTCGTTTCCGAACGTTCATAGACATGAAAATTTGTGATCACCGATACACTTTTGTGCGAATCGATACAAATTAACAAGGTTCACTGACATTTCGTTCTGAATAGCTTTCCGATGTGCGAATCGAGATAATACATTACAATCGAGTGATGTCGTTTCCGAACGTTCATGAACATGAAAATTGGTGATCACCGATACACTTTTGTGTGAATCGTTACAAATTAACCAGATTCACTGACATTTCGTTCTGAATCGCTTTCCGATGTGCGAATCGCGATCACAGCTTACAATCGAGTGTTGTTGTTTCCGAACATTCATAAACATGAAGAACGGTGATCACCGATAGATTTTTGTGAGAATCACAACAAATCAAGAAGATTCACTGACATTTCGAACAAAATCAGATTCCCACGTGCGATTCGAGATCACAATCGAGTGATGTCGTTTCCGAACGTTCATAAACGTGAAAATTGGAGATCACCGATACACTTTTGTGTGAATCGATACATTTTATCAACATTCACCGACATTTCGAACAGAACAGCTTTCCGACGTGCGATTCGAGATCATAACCTACAATCGAGTAATGTCGTTTCCGAACGTTCATAGACATGAAAATTTGTGATCACCGATGCACTTTTGTGCGAATCGATACAAATTAACAAGGTTCACTGACATTTCGTTCTGAATAGCTTTCCGATGTGCGAATCGAGATAATACATTACAATCGAGTGATGTCGTTTCCGAACGTTCATAAACATGAAAATTTGTGATCACCGATACACTTTTGTGCGAATCGATGGAAATTAACAAGATTCACTGACATTTCGTTCTGAATCGCTTTTCGATGTGCGAATCGAGATAATACATTACAATCGAATGATGTCGTTTCCGAACGTTCATAAACGTGAAAATTGGAGATCACCGATACACTTTTGTGTGAATCGATAAAAATTAACAAGATTCACTGAAATTTCGAACAGAACAGCTTTCCGACGTACGATTCGAGATCATAACTTACAATCGAGTGATGTCGTTTCCGAACGTTCATGAACATGAAAATTGGTGATCACCGATACACATTCGTGTAAATCGATACAATTTAACACGCACGATTCGATTTAACACGCGCAGCTTTCCAACGTGCGATTCGAGATCATACCTTAGAGTTGAGTGATGACGTTTCCGAACGTTCATAAACATTAAGAACGGTGATCACCGATACACTTTTGTGTGAATCGATACAATTTAACAACGTTCACTGACATTTCGACTAGCATCGCTTTCCGACGTGCGATTCCAGATCATTACACGTCGGAAAGCGATTCAGAACGAAATGACAGTGAACGTTGTTAATTTGTATCGATTCGCACAAAAGTGTATCGGTGATCACAAATATTCATGTTTATGAACGTTCGGAAACGACATCACTCGATTGTAGGTTATAATCTCGAATCGCACGTCGGAAAGCTGTTCTGTTCGAAATGTCAGTGAATGTTGATAAAATGTATCGATTCACACAAAAGTGTATCGGTGATCTCCAATTTTCACGTTTATGAACGTTCGGAAACGACATCACTCGATTGTAATGTATTATCTCGATTCGCACATCGAAAAGCGATTCAGAACGAAATGTCAGTGAATCTTGTTAATTTCCATCGATTCGCACAAAAGTGTATCGGTGATCACCAATTTTCATGTTCATGAACGTTCGGAAACGACATCACTCGATTGTAATGTATTATCTCGATTCGCACATCGGAAAGCTATTCAGAACGAAATGTCAGTGAACCTTGTTAATTTTTATCGATTTACACAAAAGTGTATCGGTGATCACCAATTTTCACGTTTATGAACGTTCGGAAACGACACCACTCGATTGTAAGGTGTGATCTAGAATCGCACGTGGGAATCTGATTTTGTTCGAAATGTCAGTGAATCTTCTCGATTTGTTGCGATTCTCACAAAAATCTATCGGTGATCACCGTTCTTCATGTTCCTGAACGTTCGGAAACGACATCACTCGATTGTAAGGTATGATTTCGAATCGCACGTCGGAAAGCTGTTCTGTTCGAAATGTCAGTGAATCTTGTCAATTTTTATCGAATTACACAAAAGTGTATCGGTGATCACCAATTTTCACGTTTATGAACGTTCGGAAACGACACCACTCGATTGTAAGGTGTGATCTCGAATCGCACGTGGGAATCCGATTTTGTTCGAAATGTCAGTGAATCTTCTTGATTTGTTGCGATTCTCACAAAAATCTATCGGTGATCACCGTTCTTCATGTTTATGAACGTTCGGAAACGACATCACTCGATTGTAAGCTGTGATCGCGATTCGCACATCGGAAAGCGATTCAGAACGAAATGTGAGTGAATCTGGTTAATTTGTATCGATTCATACAAAAGTGTATCGGTGATCACCAATTTTCACGTTTATGAACGTTCGGAAACGACACCACTCGATTGTAAGGTGTGATCTCGAATCGCACGTGGGAATCTGATTTTGTTCGAAATGTCAGTGAATCTTCTTGATTTGTTGCGATTCTCAACAAAAATCTATCGGTGATAACCGTTCTTCATGTTTATGAACGTTCGGAAACGACAACACTCGATTGTAAGCTGTGATCGCGATTCGCACATCGGAAAGCGATTCAGAACGAAATGTCAGTGAATCTGGTTAATTTGTGTCGATTCACACAAAAGTGTATCGGTGATCACCAATTTTCATGTTCCTGAACGTTCGGAAACGACATCACTCGATTGTAAGGTATGATCTCGAATCGCACGTCGGAAAGCTGTTCTGTTCGAAATGTAAGTGAATGTTGTTAAATTGTATCGATTCACACAAAAGTGTATCGGTGATCACCAATTTTCACGTTTATGAACGTTCGGAAATGACATCCCTCGATTGTAAGTTATGATCTCGGATCGCACGTCGGAAAGCTGTTCTGTTCGAAATGTCAGTGAATGTTGTTAAATTGTATAGATTCAAACAAAAGTGTATCGGTGATTAGCAATTTGCACGTTTATGAACGTTCGGAAACGACATCACTCGATTGTAATTTATGATCTCGAATCGAAATGTCATTGAATATTGTTAATTTGTCATGAATTGAACAAAAATTTTATTGGTGATCACCAACTTCATGTTTATGAATGTTCGGAAACGTTTTCATCGCTCGATTGTCAGTTCAGATCTCAAATGGCCCTTCGGATTGCGATACTAAATGTCTGTAAAATTGTTGATATGTGACGTTTATCGGTGACCGTTTCCAATGTTTCATAAACATGAAAATAGGTAATCAGCGATAATCTTTTCTGTTAATCGTTACAAATCACCAATTTTTTCCGACATTTCTATCAGAATCGCAATCCGAGATGCGATTCGAGACCGGAACTGACAATCGAACGATGTTGTTTCTGAACGTTCACAAATATGAAAATTGGTGATCACAAATAAACTTTTGTGAGAATCGTTACAAATTATCAAGATTCACTGACAATTCGAACAGAATCGGTTTCCGACGTGCGATTCGAGATCATACCTTACAATCGAGTGATGTCGTTTCCGAACGTTCATAAACGTGAAAATTGGAGATCACCGATACACTTTTGTGTGAATCGATACATTTTATCAACATTCACGGACATTTCGAACAGAACAGCTTTCCGACGTGCGATTCGAGATCATAACCTACAATCGAGTAATGTCGTTTCCGAACGTTCATAGACATGAAAATTTGTGATCACCGATACACTTTTGTGTGAATCGACACAAATTAATAAGATTCACTGAAATTTCGTTCTGAATCGCTTTCCGATGTGCGAATCGCGATCACACCTTACAAACAAGTGATGTCGTTTCCGAACGTTCATAAACGTGAAAATTGGTGATCACCGATACACTTTTGTATGAATCGATAGAAATTAACAAGATTCACTGACATTTTGAACAGAACAGCTTTCCGACGTGCGATTCGATATCATAACCTACAATAGAGTGATGTCGTCTCCGAACGTTCATAAACATGAAAATTTGTGATCGCCGATACACTTTTGTGCGAATCGATGGAAATTAACAAGATTCACTGACATTTCGTTCTGAATCGCTTTTCGATATGCGAATCGAGATAATACATTACAATCGAGTGATGTCGTTTCCGAACGTTCATAAACGTGAAAATTGGAGATCACCGATACACTTTTGTGTGAATCGATACATTTTATCAACATTCACGGACATTTCGAACAGAACAGCTTTCCGACGTGCGATTCGAGATCATAACCTACAATCGAGTAATGTCGTTTCCGAACGTTCATAGACATGAAAATTTGTGATCACCGATACACTTTTGTGCGAATCGATACAAATTAACAAGGTTCACTGACATTTCGTTCTGAATAGCTTTCCGATGTGCGAATCGAGATAATACATTACAATCGAGTGATGTCGTTTCCGAACGTTCATGAACATGAAAATTGGTGATCACCGATACACTTTTGTGTGAATCGTTACAAATTAACCAGATTCACTGACATTTCGTTCTGAATCGCTTTCCGATGTGCGAATCGCGATCACAGCTTACAATCGAGTGTTGTTGTTTCCGAACATTCATAAACATGAAGAACGGTGATCACCGATAGATTTTTGTGAGAATCACAACAAATCAAGAAGATTCACTGACATTTCGAACAAAATCAGATTCCCACGTGCGATTCGAGATCACAATCGAGTGATGTCGTTTCCGAACGTTCATAAACGTGAAAATTGGAGATCACCGATACACTTTTGTGTGAATCGATACATTTTATCAACATTCACCGACATTTCGAACAGAACAGCTTTCCGACGTGCGATTCGAGATCATAACCTACAATCGAGTAATGTCGTTTCCGAACGTTCATAGACATGAAAATTTGTGATCACCGATACACTTTTGTGCGAATCGATACAAATTAACAAGGTTCACTGACATTTCGTTCTGAATAGCTTTCCGATGTGCGAATCGAGATAATACATTACAATCGAGTGATGTCGTTTCCGAACGTTCATAAACATGAAAATTTGTGATCACCGATACACTTTTGTGCGAATCGATGGAAATTAACAAGATTCACTGACATTTCGTTCTGAATCGCTTTTCGATGTGCGAATCGAGATAATACATTACAATCGAATGATGTCGTTTCCGAACGTTCATAAACGTGAAAATTGGAGATCACCGATACACTTTTGTGTGAATCGATAAAAATTAACAAGATTCACTGAAATTTCGAACAGAACAGCTTTCCGACGTACGATTCGAGATCATAACTTACAATCGAGTGATGTCGTTTCCGAACGTTCATGAACATGAAAATTGGTGATCACCGATACACATTCGTGTAAATCGATACAATTTAACACGCACGATTCGATTTAACACGCGCAGCTTTCCATCGTGCGATTCGAGATCATACCTTAGAGTTGAGTGATGACGTTTCCGAACGTTCATAAACATTAAGAACGGTGATCACCGATACACTTTTGTGTGAATCGATACAATTTAACAACGTTCACTGACATTTCGACTAGCATCGCTTTCCGACGTGCGATTCCAGATCATTACACGTCGGAAAGCGATTCAGAACGAAATGACAGTGAACGTTGTTAATTTGTATCGATTCGCACAAAAGTGTATCGGTGATCACAAATATTCATGTTTATGAACGTTCGGAAACGACATCACTCGATTGTAGGTTATAATCTCGAATCGCACGTCGGAAAGCTGTTCTGTTCGAAATGTCAGTGAATGTTGATAAAATGTATCGATTCACACAAAAGTGTATCGGTGATCTCCAATTTTCACGTTTATGAACGTTCGGAAACGACATCACTCGATTGTAATGTATTATCTCGATTCGCACATCGAAAAGCGATTCAGAACGAAATGTCAGTGAATCTTGTTAATTTCCATCGATTCGCACAAAAGTGTATCGGTGATCACCAATTTTCATGTTCATGAACGTTCGGAAACGACATCACTCGATTGTAATGTATTATCTCGATTCGCACATCGGAAAGCTATTCAGAACGAAATGTCAGTGAACCTTGTTAATTTTTATCGATTTACACAAAAGTGAATCGGTGATCACCAATTTTCACGTTTATGAACGTTCGGAAACGACACCACTCGATTGTAAGGTGTGATCTAGAATCGCACGTGGGAATCTGATTTTGTTCGAAATGTCAGTGAATCTTCTCGATTTGTTGCGATTCTCACAAAAATCTATCGGTGATCACCGTTCTTCATGTTTATGAACGTTCGGAAACGACAACACTCGATTGTTAGCTGTGATCGCGATTCGCACGTCGGAAAGCTGTTCTGTTCGAATTGTCAGTGAATGTTGTTAAATTGTATAGATTCGCACAAAAGTGTATCGGTGATCACCAATTTTCATGTTCATGAACGTTCGGAAACGGCATCACTCGATTGTAAGCTGTGATCGCGATTCGCACATCGGAAAGCGATTCAGAACGAAATGTCAGTGAATCTGGTTAATTTGTGTCGATTCACACAAAAGTGTATCCGTGATCACCAATTTTCATGTTCCTGAACGTTCGGAAACGACATCACTCGATTGTAAGGTATGATTTCGAATCGCACGTCGGAAAGCTGTTCTGTTCGAAATGTCAGTGAATCTTGTCAATTTTTATCGAATTACACAAAAGTGTATCGGTGATCACCAATTTTCACGTTTATGAACGTTCGGAAACGACACCACTCGATTGTAAGGTGTGATCTCGAATCGCACGTGGGAATCTGATTTTGTTCGAAATGTCAGTGAATCTTCTTGATTTGTTGCGATTCTCACAAAAATCTATCGGTGATCACCGTTCTTCATGTTTATGAACGTTCGGAAACGACATCACTCGATTGTAAGCTGTGATCGCGATTCGCACATCGGAAAGCGATTCAGAACGAAATGTGAGTGAATCTGGTTAATTTGTATCGATTCATACAAAAGTGTATCGGTGATCACCAATTTTCACGTTTATGAACGTTCGGAAACGACACCACTCGATTGTAAGGTGTGATCTCGAATCGCACGTGGGAATCTGATTTTGTTCGAAATGTCAGTGAATCTTCTTGATTTGTTGCGATTCTCAACAAAAATCTATCGGTGATAACCGTTCTTCATGTTTATGAACGTTCGGAAACGACATCACTCGATTGTAATTTATGATCTCGAATCGAAATGTCATTGAATATTGTTAATTTGTCATGAATTGAACAAAAATTTTATTGGTGATCACCAACTTCATGTTTATGAATGTTCGGAAACGTTTTCATCGCTCGATTGTCAGTTCAGATCTCAAATGGCCATTCGGATTGCGATACTAAATGTCTGTAAAATTGTTGATACGTGACGTTTATCGGTGACCGTTTCCAATGTTTCATAAACATGAAAATAGGTAATCAGCGATAATCTTTTCTGTTAATCGTTACAAATCAACAATTTTTTCCGACATTTCTATCAGAATCGCAATCCGAGATGCGATTCGAGACCGGAACTGACAATCGAACGATGTTGTTTCTGAACGTTCACAAATATGAAAATTGGTGATCACAAATAAACTTTTGTGAGAATCGTTACAAATTATCAAGATTCACTGACAATTCGAACAGAATCGGTTTCCGACGTGCGATTCGAGATCATACCTTACAATCGAGTGATGTCGTTTCCGAACGTTCATGAACATGAAAAATGGTGATCACTGATACACTTTTGTGTGAATCGATAGAAATTAACAAAATTCACTGACATTTCGTTCTGAATCGCTTTCCCGATGTGCGAATCGAGATCATAACTTACAATCGAATGATGTCGTTTCCGAACGTTCATAAACATGAAAATTGGAGATCACCGATACACTTTTGTGTGAATCGACACAAATTAATAAGATTCACTGAAATTTCGTTCTGAATCGCTTTCCGATGTGCGAATCGCGATCACACCTTACAAACAAGTGATGTCGTTTCCGAACGTTCATAAACGTGAAAATTGGTGATCACCGATACACTTTTGTATGCATCGATAGAAATTAACAAGATTCACTGACATTTTGAACAGAACAGCTTTCCGACGTGCGATTCGATATCATAACCTACAATAGAGTGATGTCGTCTCCGAACGTTCATAAACATGAAAATTTGTGATCGCCGATACACTTTTGTGCGAATCGATGGAAATTAACACGATTCACTGACATTTCGTTCTGAATCGCTTTTCGATATGCGAATCGAGATAATACATTACAATCGAGTGATGTCGTTTCCGAACGTTCATAAACGTGAAAATTGGAGATCACCGATACACTTTTGTGTGAATCGATACATTTTATCAACATTCACGGACATTTCGAACAGAACAGCTTTCCGACGTGCGATTCGAGATCATAACCTACAATCGAGTAATGTCGTTTCCGAACGTTCATAGACATGAAAATTTGTGATCACCGGTACACTTTTGTGCGAATCGATACAAATTAACAAGGTTCACTGACATTTCGTTCTGAATAGCTTTCCGATGTGCGAATCGAGATAATACATTACAATCGAGTGATGTCGTTTCCGAACGTTCATGAACATGAAAATTGGTGATCAACGATACACTTTTGTGTGAATCGACACAAATTAACCAGATTCACTGACATTTCGTTCTGAATCGCTTTCCGATGTGCGAATCGCGATCACAGCTTACAATCGAGTGTTGTTGTTTCCGAACGTTCATAAACATGAAGAACGGTGATCACCGATAGATTTTTGTGAGAATCACAACAAATCAAGAAGATTCACTGACATTTCGAACAAAATCAGATTCCCATGTTACGTCCTAGGGTCTCCACCATCGTGTTGGCTGGTATGTATCTGTAACATAAAGAAAATATATTTAAAATTGCCGCTTAAAAAAATAAAATTTATTATTCGAAATAATAGTGACCAACATAGAAAGGCGAAAATAACTTTTAAGGAGCGCTATAGTTCAGTAAACGCTATAGTATGTAGACTAGCGAGCCCCGCGCGCAACTGACCTGCCTCACGGAGCCCGAGCGCCCGATGAGTCATCACTCAGCGCTCTCGAAATTTCAATTTTCATTAACTAACAATAATCGACTTAGAGCATTTTTAACAATTGGAACGTGTTTCTTACGAAAAGGGCTTTATTTTGATACCTCACACGGGTACCTTTTAATCATTTTTACCAAATATCAAAAGTTAACAATTTCAAATTTCATTAACTAACAATTTTACAGTTATCTAAATTTTAACGCTACGAGCGTGTTCTAGATCAAAATCCCTTTCAAATGAATACTCGCACGACCATTTTGCAATAATTCTTCTGTGAGTTATCAATTCGCGGAAAAACCGCGAAAAACCGCGAATTACCGCGAATCGTCCAAAAACGTCGAAAATCAAGTTCCAAACGATTAGATTCAATAGCAAAGACCATAATAAGTAACTTGGGTGCTTTTTACAATTTTTCCGAAACATAAAAATTTAACAATATTTAATTTCATTAATTAACAATTATGTGGATAAATTATCTCTGTTACTCTCAAACGATAGGGAACTCAATGCCCTTTAAAATGATTACAAACTCGACCACTTTACACAAATATTTCACCGATATATCAATTCGCGGGTTAACCGCGAAAAACCGCGGAAAACCGCGGATCACCCAAAATACATCAAAAACTCAGGAAATCAATGGGATTTCATAGCAAAGCGATATAGGACACAGTTCAAAAGCGATCGACACATTTTTAAGCATATAAACAATAATTGTTAATAAATAAACAAATTCCGCTACAAATAAATTATCGTTATTTTCAATCAAGGAATACAAATATATGTGTATGGGGAACAGAACCGCTTATTTCGCTATTTCTATCGAGGTATATGTGTATATAAGGTTTATACATAAGTTAAAGTATATATAGATATGTGAGGACATGTATGTACATAGACTCGCTGAAACGCTTCTTATATAATGCTTAGGCTACGAAATAAATTCACATAGGCGAATCTCTGGAACACTTATTTACAAAAACTGCAAATGCATTTCCGGTCTGAAAGTATATTTTTACACAAATAAAATAATAATAACTCACCCACTCGCAGAGGATAAATCTCGTATTGATTATTGTCATCAGAAAATCCGCGAGGTGAAACCCGATATCTTCATCCGGCGTAGCGCGACAGTACAGCCTATCAAAAGAATTAATTACGCGAATTCACGCACAAACAAAACTAAATAATTCTTCTTTCCAAACTTACCAAAATCCATACGTCGACACTCGTCAACCCTGACCCTTCACTCGAGTCCTTTTTTTTATGACCCTTTCTTTCCAATTTTTTCGAGGGTTTTTCCCAGCGAAAGGAAAGGACTCTAGAAAAAAACTTCTCAAGAGTCTCTTAGGCGAAGTCACGCACGTGCCAGATGTGACAGTCCTCGTCAAAACGCTGTACAAAACTTCCTGGAAAACGCACAGAAAAATAAATTGTTAAATGTTAAACAATAAAAGAAAGTATGCAGAAAACGTACACTTACCGATGAAACTTCGCTGCGCTCCGTCCAAATCGTTGTAAACACCCGTAGAGATCCTGCGAGCAAAATAATATTTATAAAATAACGAAATAATTAATTAAATAAGCAATAATTGTACTTACCAAACTCGAAATGTTATCACTGTCGAATCCAGAAGAACCTGAAAATGGAAAATGGCAATCAATCAATAAAATAAACATCAATTCGTAATCAATTAATAAACAACCAATTAATTGTTATAAGAAGAAATTAAATATACTTACACACCCGTTGTATCCAGAGAAAACCTAGAAACAATAATGAGATAATAATCTTACAATAAATAGTAAATAAGAATGTAAAATCAATAATTATTTAACTGAAGTTAATTAACTATTGATAAATAAAATATAACGAAAATGTACTTACCTTAAAATTAAGCTGAAAATAAATGTAAAATTAATGATTAATTAAACTGGTTTTAAATAATCAATAATTACGAGTTAAACGAATTTATAAAGTATATAGAAACAGTATATAAGAGTCACGGATACTCACTTTATTTGTGTGCGCCAACCAACACCGAGACGCCCGGCCTCACCGATACTCCAACGGGACGCTGCTATTTAAGAGCGCAGGCGCGCCGCACTCACCAGTTCTCGAATCTCTCCACAGCTAGCCAGTCGAACTCCGGCCGAGAGCGAGCACGGATACTCCCGCGGAGCAGCTGAAAATCGAATAGTTTTTAATAAGTTTTACAGTTCTCGAATCTCTCCACAGCTAGCCAGTCGAACTCCGGCCGAGAGCGAGCACGGATACTCCCGCAGAGCAGCTGAAAATCGAAAAGTTTTTAATAAGTTTTTAAAGTTCTTTTTCGTACAAGTTAATCGTACAAGTTTATTTTAATTTTGTAACATCGCAACTTAAAAGTTTGTAACAATACATAAGTGTAAAAAGGGTGAAAAGTGTTTAAAATAATCATTCAAATCATCCTTAAACCCTCGTTGAGTAATTTCCACCGAATCTCGCGATTAATTAACAATTTATTTCCGTTGAGTAATTTCCACCGAATCTCGCGATTAATTAACAATTTATTTCCGTTGAGTAATTTCCACCGAAACTCGCGATAATTCGAAATCATTTCTTTCGTTCGAGTATTTTTCACCGAAACTCGCGAATTATTATCATCAATTTTCTTCGAGTGATTTTTCCATTCTTTTCCTCGAGAATTAATATTTCTCAATTCGATAAAATCGAGTCTAATTATTTTTCTCGAATTATAAATTTTCACGAGTTATTTTCATCAAGATTAACTAGAGTCTCAACTTCATGTTTTACAAAACCTCGTGTTCATTACTGAACGAATTTATTAATTTCATTCTCTCTTTTATCTAACACCGCAAATTCTTTAAAACGTGGCATTATTTAATTTCATTTTCGTGCCTTAATTCAGCGATAAACCTGCGGATTCATTTCTTTTATAATCTGGCATACTTCTTTCAGTCAATCTCGCAGTTGAATAATTAATTCAAGTTTTTCCATACGATTCTTTTTGTGCTAGACTCAGGCACGTTAGATCGTATTTTAATTCTTTTATTTGTATCGTTCTGTGCTGGAGAATTTGGCACGCCGATACATATTTCTATCTCTCTCTCTCTCTCTCTCTCATTGTTCTGTGCTGGAGAATTTGGCACGCCAACGAGATTTCTTCCTTTTTTCTATCCTTTAAACAAACTTGAATTAATTATCGAAATATAAATTTAATTATGAAATTCTCTTATTATGCCTAGACGTCGAGGAGGCGTTAAATTTCAAATCCGCCGGGCTATCGCACGTGCCTGTAATAGACCCGCTCTTAACCGTGGTAATAATAAATCGTGGGTGAAAACGTTGTGCAAAGCCACTCAACACTCACAGCTATCTGAAAACTCTGGTGTCGAATATCCGAACGATATTATTTATAATTTGGTGTTAAAATCGGGTCCGAGTAAAATTCGCGTCGTTTCCGACGTTATCGTTCGGAAGAGCATCTTCATTATCGACGCTAATTCGCCATACTCATTGGGACGGTTGGTCGGTTCATCGATCTTCACTCAACGAGAAGAATACCATCCCGATTGTGGAAACATCTCGGGGGCATCGACCGTTTCCCGACCATCAACACCAATCGACATCGAAGTAATAACAATCGATTAACTCATCCATCGAAGAATAACTAAACGGTAAGTGAGTTTTATTTTATTTTTATTCTGAAAAGGTCATCCGGTAAATATTTCACGAGCATAGGTTTCGGTCCTGAGGGGGAAAATCTCACCTTCTCAAATACGAGATCTAAAATAAGTCTACGCGTCGTACCCCGTGTATCATTTTCCTGGGCAAATAAATTCTTCCGGTTGCCGACCATCGAGCATACTGCTGACGGTAATCCAGTCTGTATCAATCCAATCGGTCAAGTAGAGTTCCACATTTCCAGCAGTCGGTAAACTAACCAACCGCGACCAGGGCAAATCCCTGTCGTACCAAGCGGCCCGCTCTAAAAAGTTTCTCTCTTACCGTCCGTAGCCGTGAATCGTATTGTCAGTATTTCGTTAGATAATTTGTCTCTCTCTCTAAAAATCCGGGCATTAAACCACACGACGTAACAGGTTTATATATTTTTTGGTGGCAGCGGTGGGATACCGTCGTGAAATAAAGTACTGGTGGCCTTTCTTTTATTTTTTTGTAATTATCATTGGTTAATTTTCGCAATCGAGTAAAGCGAGGAAACTCGTAACCTCAATTGTGATAAATTCATTCAAATTTCAGAGAATATCGTCACTATTCTGTCGAATTTCAAATTAAAATCAAATTATCGATCGCTAAATTTGATTATTTCTCAAATTTATTCGTATAACAAACCATTATCGACTTCGTTACTCGAATACCAAAGCATTTCTCGTCAATTTAAAAATTGGACAAATTTTCCTTCACCAATATTTTTTGAATTTCTACTTACCAAATCTCAGTAACAAACCGTACCGAACATAAATAAACGGAGAAAAATCATATTCCAAACGATTTAACGCAACATTTCCGTAATATAAAAATTTTGTAAAATTGGACAAATTTTGCAATTTCAAAATATCATCTCTCCTATACGCTAACAATCAATTTTTAACTTCAAGGAGTATAAATATTCGGAAAATATTAAGTTCCAAACGTCTACACTCGGGATTTTCGAAATAAATCATATTTGAAAAATTGGACAAATTTCTCGACTTTAAAATTTTTATTTGAATTTTTCGGAGTTCAACTCAAATAACAAACTACACCGAATTAAAAACAGCAGGGAACAGTCCGTTTCCAATCGTTTGAATATTTAATTTTGCCATTTTCAATATTTTTTGGAATTGGACAAATTTTTCGAAAATTTTCCTGTTCTCAATTTTCATATAACAAACGCAATCAAGTCGTTACATTCGAAGTACAAACAATTTCAAAACTTTTCATTAATATTTTTCAATAAAATACAATTTTCGTGATTGGACAAATTTTTCAAAACTCCCCCTACTTGCAGATTTCCAAATAACAAACGTTACTATACCATTATTTACAAAATACAATTAATTTCCAAACGTTTTAAATAAAATTTTCCAATAAAATCAAAATTTTAAATTTTGAACAAAATTTTTATACGTTCCCATTTCTCAACTTTTGGACAAGTTTTCGTGTATTAATCGTTCTTTAGTAAATTTCAAACAAAATCAAAATGAAGGACCTTACGTCAGAGGAGCTGCAAGTACTCCGCGATCAGCTATTGTTAAAAGAGCGTGAATTGGTAGAAAAAGAACGTAGGTTACAACATCAGGAGGAAGTCCTTGACGAAGAGCGATTAGAGGTTGCAAAACAATTCGAAACACTCCAATCTGCAACGGATGAGGGTGAAGTCAATAAACAAGAGAAATCATCAAACGATCGGTTAAAACATTTAATCGATATAATTAATGAGCAACAAAATGCAAGCAAATCTTTACAGAATAATCTCGACAGAATAATGAGTGAGATAAAAGGCTTGAAGACCGAGAGGCCGAGCTCTCGGGCCGCTATGTTCACAACCGACGTTTGGGGTGAACCCGACGTGGGGAATCACTCGATCAACAATCAGGCGAAAACAAGTACCCCTCGCGAAAAGGATGTCCGACACGCGCAAAATTCCCCGGGTACGATCAACCTCCCGAGCGTCAAATACAAAGACGCGCTCGAATCCGTACCGATTTTTACTGGGTATAATTTCCCAGTCCTTCGATTTATTCGTGCCTGTCAAAAGGTGCGAAGTTTATTTAGTCCTCAGCACGAGCCCACGTTGGTTCTGCTCCTAAAAAATAAATTAAAAAGTCATGCTCAAACCGCCTTCGAGGACGATAACTCGCGAACTATCAAAGAACTCGTGGAACGATTAAAATTATTGTTTGGATCATCTAAATCGGTCAACGAATACCGCGGCGAGTTAGGTACGATAACAAAAACGCCGTCCGAAAATATGATTCAGTATATCAGCCGCGTCAAGGATCTGCACTTCGAGATTATCGAAATGGACACCGAAACATGGGGTCCTCTTTCTCGCGAACATCGCGCGCAATGTGAAAACGATACAATGGATAGTTTCGTCAAGGGCCTGCCGCCCGATCTTAGAATGCGCGTACGGTTGGAATATTATCAAACCTTGGAAGAGCTTTTCGCGAAGGCCATCAAGGTCGAAAAGGAAGTCGCGGTGGATCAAAAATTTTCAAAAATAAACAGCCAATCGCAACCTTCGCGGAATGTTCGGGTCGCTTTCACGAATAATTCACCGTGCACCCACTGCAACAGGGGCGGGCACGACCTAGAAAATTGTTGGCTGAAATACCCCGAAAAAAGGCCAAAAAGGGACAATAATCGGAATAACGGCCATTATAATCGCGGTAACGGCAATAATAACTATAATAACGGTCACAAACCTCATTGCACGTATTGCAACAAAATCGGTCACACGGAAGAAAAATGCTTCCGCAAGCAAAATGATAGTACAAAAAACGCGGTTCCGCGCCCAACGGAACAGGGCTCGTTGGGAGACCCGCGGACGCACCCTGTCAATTTAGCGGAGGCAGTGCCCTCCGCGCCGTCAATCTCTGCCTGAACGAGCTTCAGCGCTCTCCCTCCGTCACCCTCCATTGCCCTCAATTAGGCGGGCTTACCGAATTTTTAATAGATTCCGGGGCGGAGGTCAACATCGCAAAAATAAACACGGTTTCTAGCTCCGTGGTAATCGATAAACGAGAGAGAATTCAGTTAAACGGGATAGCTGGGAAAACGGTTGCTACCTTTGGTTGGATAACAGCCCGTGTTTGTGGTACGCCGACCATCTTTCACGTTGTAGGGGATGATTTCCCGACTCCTCAGCATGCACTTCTGGGAGCGGAATTTCTTTCCCAGAACAAGGCATCTTTAGATTGGTCAAAGCGGCTCCTCTCTTGGAACGAGCAAGCTTTTCCTTTCATGGATTGTGACACAATATTCCTCGCCAAGAGAAGTAAGACAATCGGTTTCGGTCGGGTGAAAAACCCCGAGGTAAAACGCGGTTACGTTCCGCGCCTCGACCTCGGGGCCGGGATTTATTGCGGCCAAATAGTAGCTCAAACTGAATTCGGAATCACTAAATTGGTGATACACAATTCAACCCTCGAAGACGTCCTCGTAAAGGTCCCGACCATAGAAATCGAGGAGTACGAGGATGTCGACGAGGCATATCTTGTCAAAGCAACCGATTTCGATGAAGCTTTTCCGGACGGTTACGAGCCGAAGGCAATTATCAGTCACACGTGTGAAGAATTGTGCGACGGGAGGTTAGAACCCGGCGAATATATCAAACGCGTTCTAAGAATCCAGAAGGACGACAGAATCAGAAAGGTAAAGGACTTATTACGACTTGACCACCTTAACCAAGAAGAAAAGGATAGTATTGAGTCAATTATTCGGGATAATGCCGACCTTTTTCAACTTCCTAACGAAAACTTAGATTTTGTACCGGATTTTTATCATAAAATTGAAACTGTAGACGACCAACCGGTGTTCACTCGACAATATAGATTCCCTCCGATCCATAAGGATGAAATTACAAAACAGGTCGGGGAGTTAGTAAAAAATAATATCATCTCACCTTCTCTCTCCCCGTACAGCTCACCCCTGTGGATTGTGCCGAAGAAAGCGGACTCCCAGGGCAATAAACGTTGGAGAATGGTTATCGATTACCGCAATCTCAACGAGAAGACTATCGGAGATGCTTATCCTCTCCCCCAGATTAACGAAATTTTGGACCAGCTTGGAAGCGCGAAATATTTCTCCGTATTCGACCTTGCCAGCGGTTTTCACCAAATCAAAGTAGATCCGAAGGATAAACATAAAACCGCGTTTTCCACCCCTTTCGGTCATTATGAGTTTAATCGCATGCCCTTCGGGTTGAAAAACGCACCCGCTACTTTCCAAAGGCTTATGGACCGAGTACTAGTGGGACTCCAAGGGGTCGAGCTCTTCGTCTACTTAGACGATATCGTGATTTACGCCAAATCTTTACACGAGCACAAAATTAAGTTCGACAAATTGGCCTCTCGGTTACGAAGAGCCAATATGCACCTACAACCAGACAAGTGCGAGTTCCTTCGCCGCGAAGTAGGTTATTTAGGACACGTAATTAGTGACCAGGGAGTAAAACCAGACCCGAAGAAGATCGAGGCCCTGCAGAACTACCCTGCTCCTACAAATCAGAAAAAAATCAAGCAGTTTCTCGGATTAGCCGGGTATTATCGGCGTTTTATAGAAAATTTTTCGGGCATATCAAAACCCCTCACAAATTTGTTAAAAAAGGGGATCCCATTCAAGTGGACCGACTCTCAACAGCGAGCGTTCGATATATTGAGGGAGGCCCTGTGTAAAGAACCTGTTTTACAATATCCCGACTTTACACAACCGTTTAACATCACAACCGACGCATCAAATTATGCGATTGGGGGCGTTCTTTCTCAAGGCGACATAGGCAAAGATAAGCCAATCGCGTATGCATCTAGAACACTAAATAAACACGAGCTAAACTACTCCGTCATAGAGAAAGAATGCCTCGCCATAATTTATTGCGTGAACCATTTCAGACCCTATATCTATGGCAGGAAGTTCAATCTCCTTACCGATCATCAGCCATTAGTGTGGCTGAATTCTGTAAAAGACCCCGCCAATCGTCTGGTACACTGGCGTTTGAGTCTATCTAATTATGAATATAAAATCCAGTATAAACCTGGGAGCGCGAACAATAACGCTGACGCTCTCTCGCGAAATCCACCTGAAAGTAAAAACATCCTTATACTAACGCATAATCCAAAAAAGAAAAGAAAATTGAACTTACCTGGCCAATCCAACGACGATCATTCCGACGAATCTGATGAAGAACCATCATCCGATACAACGCCTAACGAACGAATTTTTAGTCCTCCTAGCCAATACAGGAGACGCACCGAAAATCCTAATCCTACTCCAGCTCCTGTTCCAGTGACGGTACCAAATACACCCGATTCACGGACAGAATCCGACTCCACAGAAAATATTTTTAGTCCGCCAGCCCACTTTAAAATGAAAAATATAGAGCAAAAGGGCTCAAGTAACATAAACGAGGAGATTCAAACTCGTAAAAGGAAAAGAAAGACCGGAATTTCTCCAGGTGAAGAAGGATCACAAGACGACCCTATCGACGAGTCGATGTTGGGAAGCTTGCCCTTCGACCCTGGGCCCCCCGGCGAATTAAACGTTCCGAGTGACGGACGATTATTTTGTGAAAATTTAGTTGAACCACAGGGATCACGGGTCGAAATTAATGCTCCTGGTAATCGCGTTGATGTCAACATATACGGTGAAAGACCCGAAGACATCAGCGTTGAGCCAGATCTGCCAATCGATATCTTAAATGATAACCCGCCCCTCGAATTCGACGATTTCTTTGAGGGCTACGGGGCGAATATGGAAGAAAATAATTTGTTGGAGGAAACTACATTGTCGGACGAAAACGAGTCTCAAGAGGAAACGGATCTTTTGTTGGACCCTGGGGAATGCGGTAGAGGTCCCTCAAACGATCCAGCTTATTCAATCGAAGGTGCTTTATCGATACGAGAAGTTCGCGATAATTTGTCAATGCAAAAGGGAGCGAAAATTATTTTTATTACGAGACAAGGGCTACCCCTCGATGACGGAGCCAAGGAACTAGATACTCTCAAAAAGATGCCTCAATATGAGAATATTAATATTTTTAGGGCCAAAGTTGCCAGGGAAAAGGGATGTGCAATGATAGCACTACCAGTCGTTTTTCATCTGAGAGAGAATATTTCCTTGGACGATCTAGGGGACACGTTCGAGTCGTTAAGAGATGTTGTTCGCGAGGAAAATATCACCTCAATTAGTATCGCTAAGACAAATTCAATCGGAGGTCTAAATTGGGCCGAAATTAAAAACCTTTTAATACAAATTCTGAGGGATCAAATGATCGCTCTCACCATCTGTCAACAGCTGATTCGTTTCCCGACGGAGCAAGAGCGCCTCGAAATTATTGCCGAGAAGCACGCCTCCGCGGTCGGTGGCCATAAGGGCGTAAATAAAACTTACAAGCGGATCAGAGAACACTTTTTCTGGGAAAATATGAAGACCCACATTCAAGATTATATAGCGAGATGCAGAAATTGCCAATTAAAAAAATTAGTCCGGGTCAAGACTAAACAGCCCATGGTTATAACCGACACGCCGGGGCGATCTTTCGACAAGATTTCGATGGACGTCGTCGGCCCCCTTCCTACCACCAGTAGCGGAAATTCGTATATCTTGACTATGCAAGACCTGTTAACAAAATGGTCAATCGCTGTCCCGCTGGCTAGGACGACGGCCGTCGACATCGCTGACGCGTTTATAGAACATTTTGTCTGTCAATTTAGTGCTCCGAAGGCAATTCTCACAGATCAGGGGCGAAATTTTCTCTCGAGCTTAATAAGGGCAATCGCAAAAATCTGGCGGATCAAATTATACCAGACAACCGCCTTCCATCCGCAAAGTAACGGATCGATCGAGCGATCGCATCACGTATTGGCGGAATATATAAAACAATATATTGACAAAAATAATGAATGGGACAAATTACTCCGTAGATGTATGTTCTCATATAATACTAGCCAACACGAGGGGACGAAATACACCCCCTTCGAATTAGTTTACGGACACCTGGCTAGGCTCCCATCGGCTCATCAACACATCGAAGAGGACCTGGATCCGACGTACGCGGACTACCTCGAAAATCTGTTTATCACGATCGATCAGCTTCAAAACCTTGCCCGCGAAAATCTAATCGCGGCGAAAGAGAGATCAAAACAATATTACGATCGAAAAATCAACCCACAACAGTTTGACGTTGGCGACGTCGTTCTTATGCTGAAGGAACCAAGTAAAGGGAAATTCAGTGACCAGTACACGGAACCCTGTGAAATTATTGAAATTCTATCCGGGGGAAATTTAAAAATCTTGTATAAAGGGAAATCGCGAATCGTTCACGCGAATAAACTTAGAGGTACCCGCCTCCCACTTGATTAATAATCGGGTATCCTCTCACTTTCAGGAAGACCATGGTACGATTACTACTTGGCTTCCTTCTCTTGCAAGAGGCTTCCGCGCTGTTGGGATACGACTGTGCGGGGCCAAACCTCAACATTACAACTATTTCGCTTAACAACGTAGGAGAATGCAATGTTCCGATCAACGCGCCTATCCCAAAGGAAACATACATTCAACTGCTCCAATTATCAGACTTTTCGCACGCCGAAGTCGTGCAGTGCCGCGTGGAAATAGACCGCACCATTTACTACTGTGGGATGAGTTCGCACGTTTCGGTGGTTCAGAACGGACGCCAAATTTACCTCCACGAACTCGACGAACGTGGGTGTCAAAAACTTCAGGAAACTGGGATATTACAACTCAGCCCATCCAGCATCATAACCGGGTTAAGGAAGAACAGCACAACCGATCGCGCTATTTTATTAGGCGGTTCCCTCACCAACAGTGGAAGCTGCCAAGGGACACAGTACAGCGACGCGTTTGGAAACTGGAACGGGGTCGTAATCCAAGCAACAGTAAAAATCACGCTGACAAACTACATGGCCGAAGTGAACTTGGTCAATAATAAAATTATCCTTCAGTCAGGTACGCAGTGCTATCTTTCCGATGGTACTTGTTTGGACGTCGAAGGGAATTCAGCCTTCTGGATAACTGAACCAGCAGACTCGTGTCAGTTCAATCGATACGATGTCCTCTTCGAAGGCATTGCCCATAAACAACAAAATCCAGACTCAGCGACCAACAATCCTGACGTATTCTCACTAACAACGCACGAAACGACGTTCGCGTTAGCAGCCAAATCAATGAAGCATATCTGCGGTTACAATCTCGTTCGTACGGAGCACCCAAAACTTTACATTCTGGAAACACAAAAGGGAAGGACGTTCGCGCAGAAAAAACAAATTCCCGTCAACAATCTCGATATTTTTTCATACATGAACTCCAAATTTATTTACGTTGAAAAACACATCCGTACACAGATACAAAATCTTTACAGAGATGTCGTACTACAGAGGTGTAATCTCGAGCGTCAGGTAATCCAAAACGCATTAAACACAGCCCCTTTGTTCCCGGAAAAATTCGCCACAACAATCATGAAGGCTCACGGATATATGGCCGTAGTATTGGGAGAAGTTGCCCACATTATAAAATGTACACCTGTCGACTGTAGCATCCGCCGGACCAAGGAATGTTACAACGAACTTCCAGTAACGTATCGGAACGAGTCCCGTTATTTATCGCCAATCTCGAAGGTTCTTCTCAAAGCAGGGACCCAAATCGAGTGCGATCCACTTCTTCCAGCATTGTACAACATCGATAATAACTGGTATCGGTTCAGCCCGCAAGGAATCCCAGCTCAAACCCCTCAAGAACTTCACCCGACTGCACATCCATCGTGGAATTACAATCCGATCGGAGACTTAGCAGTTTCTGGAATATACACAGTAGAAGAAATTAATCAATTAAGAGATCGCATCATGTTTCCAGCTGAAAGAGCCGCTCTCCTCAACACTATCGCTCGCGGTTCTGCCGGTTATCCAGTGGCAGGAGGAACAATTGCAATACAAAATTTATTAAGTACCGAGGCAATCGAACAACTCGCGGAAGGTACAATTAACAAAATTTGGCATGGTTTGGAAAAATTCGGAATAGTAAGCTCCGGGTTCTTCGCCATAGCGTTTATCTTCAGCATCGTAAAAGCAGTGATCGACATCATCATACAGGGTTACACCCTTCATTCTCTCTACGGTTGGAGCGTCGCATTAATTGGCGCAATTTGGAATTCTATAACTTATCTTTTAATCACACGCCACTACAAGAAAAACAGCCAACGGGAAAATTCATATGAGATCCCGCGTGAAACAGAACTTTCGGAGGTCGTCTCACAGGAGCCGAAACCGTCCCCATCGAAAAGAAGACTTTCTGGCGTAGACCCTGTACTTTTGGGGCGTCTTACAGCCGGTTCTCAGCCTAAGTAAACCATCGGCTTCGAACTTCTCCGGGGAGGTGTTACGTCCTAGGGTCTCCACCATCGTGTTGGCTGGTATGTATCTGTAACATAAAGAAAATATATTTAAAATTGCCGCTTAAAAAAATAAAATTTATTATTCGAAATAATAGTGACCAACATAGAAAGGCGAAAATAACTTTTAAGGAGCGCTATAGTTCAGTAAACGCTATAGTATGTAGACTAGCGAGCCCCGCGCGCAACTGACCTGCCTCACGGAGCCCGAGCGCCCGATGAGTCATCACTCAGCGCTCTCGAAATTTCAATTTTCATTAACTAACAATAATCGACTTAGAGCATTTTTAACAATTGGAACGTGTTTCTTACGAAAAGGGCTTTATTTTGATACCTCACACGGGTACCTTTTAATCATTTTTACCAAATATCAAAAGTTAACAATTTCAAATTTCATTAACTAACAATTTTACAGTTATCTAAATTTTAACGCTACGAGCGTGTTCTAGATCAAAATCCCTTTCAAATGAATACTCGCACGACCATTTTGCAATAATTCTTCTGTGAGTTATCAATTCGCGGAAAAACCGCGAAAAACCGCGAATTACCGCGAATCGTCCAAAAACGTCGAAAATCAAGTTCCAAACGATTAGATTCAATAGCAAAGACCATAATAAGTAACTTGGGTGCTTTTTACAATTTTTCCGAAACATAAAAATTTAACAATATTTAATTTCATTAATTAACAATTATGTGGATAAATTATCTCTGTTACTCTCAAACGATAGGGAACTCAATGCCCTTTAAAATGATTACAAACTCGACCACTTTACACAAATATTTCACCGATATATCAATTCGCGGGTTAACCGCGAAAAACCGCGGAAAACCGCGGATCACCCAAAATACATCAAAAACTCAGGAAATCAATGGGATTTCATAGCAAAGCGATATAGGACACAGTTCAAAAGCGATCGACACATTTTTAAGCATATAAACAATAATTGTTAATAAATAAACAAATTCCGCTACAAATAAATTATCGTTATTTTCAATCAAGGAATACAAATATATGTGTATGGGGAACAGAACCGCTTATTTCGCTATTTCTATCGAGGTATATGTGTATATAAGGTTTATACATAAGTTAAAGTATATATAGATATGTGAGGACATGTATGTACATAGACTCGCTGAAACGCTTCTTATATAATGCTTAGGCTACGAAATAAATTCACATAGGCGAATCTCTGGAACACTTATTTACAAAAACTGCAAATGCATTTCCGGTCTGAAAGTATATTTTTACACAAATAAAATAATAATAACTCACCCACTCGCAGAGGATAAATCTCGTATTGATTATTGTCATCAGAAAATCCGCGAGGTGAAACCCGATATCTTCATCCGGCGTAGCGCGACAGTACAGCCTATCAAAAGAATTAATTACGCGAATTCACGCACAAACAAAACTAAATAATTCTTCTTTCCAAACTTACCAAAATCCATACGTCGACACTCGTCAACCCTGACCCTTCACTCGAGTCCTTTTTTTTATGACCCTTTCTTTCCAATTTTTTCGAGGGTTTTTCCCAGCGAAAGGAAAGGACTCTAGAAAAAAACTTCTCAAGAGTCTCTTAGGCGAAGTCACGCACGTGCCAGATGTGACAGTCCTCGTCAAAACGCTGTACAAAACTTCCTGGAAAACGCACAGAAAAATAAATTGTTAAATGTTAAACAATAAAAGAAAGTATGCAGAAAACGTACACTTACCGATGAAACTTCGCTGCGCTCCGTCCAAATCGTTGTAAACACCCGTAGAGATCCTGCGAGCAAAATAATATTTATAAAATAACGAAATAATTAATTAAATAAGCAATAATTGTACTTACCAAACTCGAAATGTTATCACTGTCGAATCCAGAAGAACCTGAAAATGGAAAATGGCAATCAATCAATAAAATAAACATCAATTCGTAATCAATTAATAAACAACCAATTAATTGTTATAAGAAGAAATTAAATATACTTACACACCCGTTGTATCCAGAGAAAACCTAGAAACAATAATGAGATAATAATCTTACAATAAATAGTAAATAAGAATGTAAAATCAATAATTATTTAACTGAAGTTAATTAACTATTGATAAATAAAATATAACGAAAATGTACTTACCTTAAAATTAAGCTGAAAATAAATGTAAAATTAATGATTAATTAAACTGGTTTTAAATAATCAATAATTACGAGTTAAACGAATTTATAAAGTATATAGAAACAGTATATAAGAGTCACGGATACTCACTTTATTTGTGTGCGCCAACCAACACCGAGACGCCCGGCCTCACCGATACTCCAACGGGACGCTGCTATTTAAGAGCGCAGGCGCGCCGCACTCACCAGTTCTCGAATCTCTCCACAGCTAGCCAGTCGAACTCCGGCCGAGAGCGAGCACGGATACTCCCGCGGAGCAGCTGAAAATCGAATAGTTTTTAATAAGTTTTACAGTTCTCGAATCTCTCCACAGCTAGCCAGTCGAACTCCGGCCGAGAGCGAGCACGGATACTCCCGCAGAGCAGCTGAAAATCGAAAAGTTTTTAATAAGTTTTTAAAGTTCTTTTTCGTACAAGTTAATCGTACAAGTTTATTTTAATTTTGTAACATCGCAACTTAAAAGTTTGTAACAATACATAAGTGTAAAAAGGGTGAAAAGTGTTTAAAATAATCATTCAAATCATCCTTAAACCCTCGTTGAGTAATTTCCACCGAATCTCGCGATTAATTAACAATTTATTTCCGTTGAGTAATTTCCACCGAATCTCGCGATTAATTAACAATTTATTTCCGTTGAGTAATTTCCACCGAAACTCGCGATAATTCGAAATCATTTCTTTCGTTCGAGTATTTTTCACCGAAACTCGCGAATTATTATCATCAATTTTCTTCGAGTGATTTTTCCATTCTTTTCCTCGAGAATTAATATTTCTCAATTCGATAAAATCGAGTCTAATTATTTTTCTCGAATTATAAATTTTCACGAGTTATTTTCATCAAGATTAACTAGAGTCTCAACTTCATGTTTTACAAAACCTCGTGTTCATTACTGAACGAATTTATTAATTTCATTCTCTCTTTTATCTAACACCGCAAATTCTTTAAAACGTGGCATTATTTAATTTCATTTTCGTGCCTTAATTCAGCGATAAACCTGCGGATTCATTTCTTTTATAATCTGGCATACTTCTTTCAGTCAATCTCGCAGTTGAATAATTAATTCAAGTTTTTCCATACGATTCTTTTTGTGCTAGACTCAGGCACGTTAGATCGTATTTTAATTCTTTTATTTGTATCGTTCTGTGCTGGAGAATTTGGCACGCCGATACATATTTCTATCTCTCTCTCTCTCTCTCTCTCATTGTTCTGTGCTGGAGAATTTGGCACGCCAACGAGATTTCTATCCCTCTCTCTCTTTCTCATTGTTCTGTGCTGGAGAATTTGGCACGTCAACGAGATTTCTTCCTTTTTTCTATCCTTTAAACAAACTTGAATTAATTATCGAAATATAAATTTAATTATGAAATTCTCTTATTATGCCTAGACGTCGAGGAGGCGTTAAATTTCAAATCCGCCGGGCTATCGCACGTGCCTGTAATAGACCCGCTCTTAACCGTGGTAATAATAAATCGTGGGTGAAAACGTTGTGCAAAGCCACTCAACACTCACAGCTATCTGAAAACTCTGGTGTCGAATATCCGAACGATATTATTTATAATTTGGTGTTAAAATCGGGTCCGAGTAAAATTCGCGTCGTTTCCGACGTTATCGTTCGGAAGAGCATCTTCATTATCGACGCTAATTCGCCATACTCATTGGGACGGTTGGTCGGTTCATCGATCTTCACTCAACGAGAAGAATACCATCCCGATTGTGGAAACATCTCGGGGGCATCGACCGTTTCCCGACCATCAACACCAATCGACATCGAAGTAATAACAATCGATTAACTCATCCGTCGAAGAATAACTAAACGGTAAGTGAGTTTTATTTTATTTTTATTCTGAAAAGGTCATCCGGTAAATATTTCACGAGCATAGGTTTCGGTCCTGAGGGGGAAAATCTCACCTTCTCAAATACGAGATCTAAAATAAGTCTACGCGTCGTACCCCGTGTATCATTTTCCTGGGCAAATAAATTCTTCCGGTTGCCGACCATCGAGCATACTGCTGACGGTAATCCAGTCTGTATCAATCCAATCGGTCAAGTAGAGTTCCACATTTCCAGCAGTCGGTAAACTAACCAACCGCGACCAGGGCAAATCCCTGTCGTACCAAGCGGCCCGCTCTAAAAAGTTTCTCTCTTACCGTCCGTAGCCGTGAATCGTATTGTCGGTATTTCGTTAGATAATTTGTCTCTCTCTCTAAAAATCCGGGCATTAAACCACACGACGTAACACCCACGTGCGATTCGAGATCACAATCGAGTGATGTCGTTTCCGAACGTTCATAAACGTGAAAATTGGAGATCACCGATACACTTTTGTGTGAATCGATACATTTTATCAACATTCACCGACATTTCGAACAGAACAGCTTTCCGACGTGCGATTCGAGATCATAACCTACAATCGAGTAATGTCGTTTCCGAACGTTCATAGACATGAAAATTTGTGATCACCGATACACTTTTGTGCGAATCGATACAAATTAACAAGGTTCACTGACATTTCGTTCTGAATAGCTTTCCGATGTGCGAATCGAGATAATACATTACAATCGAGTGATGTCGTTTCCGAACGTTCATAAACATGAAAATTTGAGATCACCGATACACTTTTGTGCGAATCGATGGAAATTAACAAGATTCACTGACATTTCGTTCTGAATCGCTTTTCGATGTGCGAATCGAGATAATACATTACAATCGAATGATGTCGTTTCCGAACGTTCATAAACGTGAAAATTGGAGATCACCGATACACTTTTGTGTGAATCGATAAAAATTAACAAGATTCACTGAAATTTCGAACAGAACAGCTTTCCGACGTACGATTCGAGATCATAACTTACAATCGAGTGATGTCGTTTCCGAACGTTCATGAACATGAAAATTGGTGATCACCGATACACATTCGTGTAAATCGATACAATTTAACACGCACGATTCGATTTAACACGCGCAGCTTTCCAACGTGCGATTCGAGATCATACCTTAGAGTTGAGTGATGACGTTTCCGAACGTTCATAAACATTAAGAACGGTGATCACCGATACACTTTTGTGTGAATCGATACAATTTAACAACGTTCACTGACATTTCGACTAGCATCGCTTTCCGACGTGCGATTCCAGATCATTACACGTCGGAAAGCGATTCAGAACGAAATGACAGTGAACGTTGTTAATTTGTATCGATTCGCACAAAAGTGTATCGGTGATCACAAATATTCATGTTTATGAACGTTCGGAAACGACATCACTCGATTGTAGGTTATAATCTCGAATCGCACGTCGGAAAGCTGTTCTGTTCGAAATGTCAGTGAATGTTGATAAAATGTATCGATTCACACAAAAGTGTATCGGTGATCTCCAATTTTCACGTTTATGAACGTTCGGAAACGACATCACTCGATTGTAATGTATTATCTCGATTCGCACATCGAAAAGCGATTCAGAACGAAATGTCAGTGAATCTTGTTAATTTCCATCGATTCGCACAAAAGTGTATCGGTGATCACCAATTTTCATGTTCATGAACGTTCGGAAACGACATCACTCGATTGTAATGTATTATCTCGATTCGCACATCGGAAAGCTATTCAGAACGAAATGTCAGTGAACCTTGTTAATTTTTAACGATTTACACAAAAGTGAATCGGTGATCACCAATTTTCACGTTTATGAACGTTCGGAAACGACACCACTCGATTGTAAGGTGTGATCTAGAATCGCACGTGGGAATCTGATTTTGTTCGAAATGTCAGTGAATCTTCTCGATTTGTTGCGATTCTCACAAAAATCTATCGGTGATCACCGTTCTTCATGTTTATGAACGTTCGGAAACGACAACACTCGATTGTTAGCTGTGATCGCGATTCGCACGTCGGAAAGCTGTTCTGTTCGAATTGTCAGTGAATGTTGTTAAATTGTATAGATTCGCACAAAAGTGTATCGGTGATCACCAATTTTCATGTTCATGAACGTTCGGAAACGGCATCACTCGATTGTAAGCTGTGATCGCGATTCGCACATCGGAAAGCGATTCAGAACGAAATATCAGTGAATCTGGTTAATTTGTGTCGATTCACACAAAAGTGTATCCGTGATCACCAATTTTCATGTTCCTGAACGTTCGGAAACGACATCACTCGATTGTAAGGTATGATTTCGAATCGCACGTCGGAAAGCTGTTCTGTTCGAAATGTCAGTGAATCTTGTCAATTTTTATCGAATTACACAAAAGTGTATCGGTGATCATCAATTTTCACGTTTATGAACGTTCGGAAACGACACCACTCGATTGTAAGGTGTGATCTCGAATCGCACGTGGGAATCTGATTTTGTTCGAAATGTCAGTGAATCTTCTTGATTTGTTGCGATTCTCACAAAAATCTATCGGTGATCACCGTTCTTCATGTTTATGAACGTTCGGAAACGACATCACTCGATTGTAAGCTGTGATCGCGATTCGCACATCGGAAAGCGATTCAGAACGAAATGTGAGTGAATCTGGTTAATTTGTATCGATTCATACAAAAGTGTATCGGTGATCACCAATTTTCACGTTTATGAACGTTCGGAAACGACACCACTCGATTGTAAGGTGTGATCTCGAATCGCACGTGGGAATCTGATTTTGTTCGAAATGTCAGTGAATCTTCTTGATTTGTTGCGATTCTCAACAAAAATCTATCGGTGATAACCGTTCTTCATGTTTATGAACGTTCGGAAACGACAACACTCGATTGTAAGCTGTGATCGCGATTCGCACATCGGAAAGCGATTCAGAACGAAATGTCAGTGAATCTGGTTAATTTGTGTCGATTCACACAAAAGTGTATCGGTGATCACCAATTTTCACGTTTATGAACGTTCGGAAATGACATCCCTCGATTGTAAGTTATGATCTCGGATCGCACGTCGGAAAGCTGTTCTGTTCGAAATGTCAGTGAATGTTGTTAAATTGTATAGATTCAAACAAAAGTGTATCGGTGATCAGCAATTTGCACGTTTATGAACGTTCGGAAACGACATCACTCGATTGTAATTTATGATCTCGAATCGAAATGTCATTGAATATTGTTAATTTGTCATGAATTGAACAAAAATTTTATTGGTGATCACCAACTTCATGTTTATGAATGTTCGGAAACGTTTTCATCGCTCGATTGTCAGTTCAGATCTCAAATGGCCCTTCGGATTGCGATACTAAATGTCTGTAAAATTGTTGATACGTGACGTTTATCGGTGACCGTTTCCAATGTTTCATAAACATGAAAATAGGTAATCAGCGATAATCTTTTCTGTTAATCGTTACAAATCAACAATTTTTTCCGACATTTCTATCAGAATCGCAATCCGAGATGCGATTCGAGACCGGAACTGACAATCGAACGATGTTGTTTCTGAACGTTCACAAATATGAAAATTGGTGATCACAAATAAACTTTTGTGAGAATCGTTACAAATTATCAAGATTCACTGACAATTCGAACAGAATCGGTTTCCGACGTGCGATTCGAGATCATACCTTACAATCGAGTGATGTCGTTTCCGAACGTTCATGAACATGAAAAATGGTGATCACTGATACACTTTTGTGTGAATCGATAGAAATTAACAAAATTCACTGACATTTCGTTCTGAATCGCTTTCCCGATGTTCGAATCGAGATCATAACTTACAATCGAATGATGTCGTTTCCGAACGTTCATAAACATGAAAATTGGAGATCACCGATACACTTTTGTGTGAATCGACACAAATTAATAAGATTCACTGAAATTTCGTTCTGAATCGCTTTCCGATGTGCGAATCGCGATCACACCTTACAAACAAGTGATGTCGTTTCCGAACGTTCATAAACGTGAAAATTGGTGATCACCGATACACTTTTGTATGCATCGATAGAAATTAACAAGATTCACTGACATTTTGAACAGAACAGCTTTCCGACGTGCGATTCGATATCATAACCTACAATAGAGTGATGTCGTCTCCGAACGTTCATAAACATGAAAATTTGTGATCGCCGATACACTTTTGTGCGAATCGATGGAAATTAACAAGATTCACTGACATTTCGTTCTGAATCGCTTTTCGATATGCGAATCGAGATAATACATTACAATCGAGTGATGTCGTTTCCGAACGTTCATAAACGTGAAAATTGGAGATCACCGATACACTTTTGTGTGAATCGATACATTTTATCAACATTCACGGACATTTCGAACAGAACAGCTTTCCGACGTGCGATTCGAGATCATAACCTACAATCGAGTAATGTCGTTTCCGAACGTTCATAGACATGAAAATTTGTGATCACCGGTACACTTTTGTGCGAATCGATACAAATTAACAAGGTTCACTGACATTTCGTTCTGAATAGCTTTCCGATGTGCGAATCGAGATAATACATTACAATCGAGTGATGTCGTTTCCGAACGTTCATGAACATGAAAATTGGTGATCAACGATACACTTTTGTGTGAATCGACACAAATTAACCAGATTCACTGACATTTCGTTCTGAATCGCTTTCCGATGTGCGAATCGCGATCACAGCTTACAATCGAGTGTTGTTGTTTCCGAACGTTCATAAACATGAAGAACGGTGATCACCGATAGATTTTTGTGAGAATCACAACAAATCAAGAAGATTCACTGACATTTCGAACAAAATCAGATTCCCACGTGCGATTCGAGATCACAATCGAGTGATGTCGTTTCCGAACGTTCATAAACGTGAAAATTGGAGATCACCGATACACTTTTGTGTGAATCGATACATTTTATCAACATTCACCGACATTTCGAACAGAACAGCTTTCCGACGTGCGATTCGAGATCATAACCTACAATCGAGTAATGTCGTTTCCGAACGTTCATAGACATGAAAATTTGTGATCACCGATACACTTTTGTGCGAATCGATACAAATTAACAAGGTTCACTGACATTTCGTTCTGAATAGCTTTCCGATGTGCGAATCGAGATAATACATTACAATCGAGTGATGTCGTTTCCGAACGTTCATAAACATGAAAATTTGTGATCACCGATACACTTTTGTGCGAATCGATGGAAATTAACAAGATTCACTGACATTTCGTTCTGAATCGCTTTTCGATGTGCGAATCGAGATAATACATTACAATCGAATGATGTCGTTTCCGAACGTTCATAAACGTGAAAATTGGAGATCACCGATACACTTTTGTGTGAATCGATAAAAATTAACAAGATTCACTGAAATTTCGAACAGAACAGCTTTCCGACGTACGATTCGAGATCATAACTTACAATCGAGTGATGTCGTTTCCGAACGTTCATGAACATGAAAATTGGTGATCACCGATACACATTCGTGTAAATCGATACAATTTAACACGCACGATTCGATTTAACACGCGCAGCTTTCCAACGTGCGATTCGAGATCATACCTTAGAGTTGAGTGATGACGTTTCCGAACGTTCATAAACATTAAGAACGGTGATCACCGATACACTTTTGTGTGAATCGATACAATTTAACAACGTTCACTGACATTTCGACTAGCATCGCTTTCCGACGTGCGATTCCAGATCATTACACGTCGGAAAGCGATTCAGAACGAAATGACAGTGAACGTTGTTAATTTGTATCGATTCGCACAAAAGTGTATCGGTGATCACAAATATTCATGTTTATGAACGTTCGGAAACGACATCACTCGATTGTAGGTTATAATCTCGAATCGCACGTCGGAAAGCTGTTCTGTTCGAAATGTCAGTGAATGTTGATAAAATGTATCGATTCACACAAAAGTGTATCGGTGATCTCCAATTTTCACGTTTATGAACGTTCGGAAACGACATCACTCGATTGTAATGTATTATCTCGATTCGCACATCGAAAAGCGATTCAGAACGAAATGTCAGTGAATCTGGTTAATTTGTGTCGATTCACACAAAAATGTATCCGTGATCACCAATTTTCATGTTCCTGAACGTTCGGAAACGACATCACTCGATTGTAAGGTATGATTTCGAATCGCACGTCGGAAAGCTGTTCTGTTCGAAATGTCAGTGAATCTTGTCAATTTTTATCGAATTACACAAAAGTGTATCGGTGATCACCAATTTTCACGTTTATGAACGTTCGGAAACGACACCACTCGATTGTAAGGTGTGATCTCGAATCGCACGTGGGAATCTGATTTTGTTCGAAATGTCAGTGAATCTTCTTGATTTGTTGCGATTCTCACAAAAATCTATCGGTGATCACCGTTCTTCATGTTTATGAACGTTCGGAAACGACATCACTCGATTGTAAGCTGTGATCGCGATTCGCACATCGGAAAGCGATTCAGAACGAAATGTGAGTGAATCTGGTTAATTTGTATCGATTCATACAAAAGTGTATCGGTGATCACCAATTTTCACGTTTATGAACGTTCGGAAACGACACCACTCGATTGTAAGGTGTGATCTCGAATCGCACGTGGGAATCTGATTTTGTTCGAAATGTCAGTGAATCTTCTTGATTTGTTGCGATTCTCAACAAAAATCTATCGGTGATAACCGTTCTTCATGTTTATGAACGTTCGGAAACGACAACACTCGATTGTAAGCTGTGATCGCGATTCGCACATCGGAAAGCGATTCAGAACGAAATGTCAGTGAATCTGGTTAATTTGTGTCGATTCACACAAAAGTGTATCGGTGATCACCAATTTTCATGTTCCTGAACGTTCGGAAACGACATCACTCGATTGTAAGGTATGATCTCGAATCGCACGTCGGAAAGCTGTTCTGTTCGAAATGTAAGTGAATGTTGTTAAATTGTATCGATTCACACAAAAGTGTATCGGTGATCACCAATTTTCACGTTTATGAACGTTCGGAAATGACATCCCTCGATTGTAAGTTATGATCTCGGATCGCACGTCGGAAAGCTGTTCTGTTCGAAATGTCAGTGAATGTTGTTAAATTGTATAGATTCAAACAAAAGTGTATCGGTGATCAGCAATTTGCACGTTTATGAACGTTCGGAAACGACATCACTCGATTGTAATTTATGATCTCGAATCGAAATGTCATTGAATATTGTTAATTTGTCATGAATTGAACAAAAATTTTATTGGTGATCACCAACTTCATGTTTATGAATGTTCGGAAACGTTTTCATCGCTCGATTGTCAGTTCAGATCTCAAATGGCCCTTCGGATTGCGATACTAAATGTCTGTAAAATTGTTGATACGTGACGTTTATCGGTGACCGTTTCCAATGTTTCATAAACATGAAAATAGGTAATCAGCGATAATCTTTTCTGTTAATCGTTACAAATCAACAATTTTTTCCGACATTTCTATCAGAATCGCAATCCGAGATGCGATTCGAGACCGGAACTGACAATCGAACGATGTTGTTTCTGAACGTTCACAAATATGAAAATTGGTGATCACAAATAAACTTTTGTGAGAATCGTTACAAATTATCAAGATTCACTGACAATTCGAACAGAATCGGTTTCCGACGTGCGATTCGAGATCATACCTTACAATCGAGTGATGTCGTTTCCGAACGTTCATGAACATGAAAAATGGTGATCACTGATACACTTTTGTGTGAATCGATAGAAATTAACAAAATTCACTGACATTTCGTTCTGAATCGCTTTCCCGATGTGCGAATCGAGATCATAACTTACAATCGAATGATGTCGTTTCCGAACGTTCATAAACATGAAGAACGGTGATCACCGATAGATTTTTGTGAGAATCACAACAAATCAAGAAGATTCACTGACATTTCGAACAAAATCAGATTCCCACGTGCGATTCGAGATCACAATCGAGTGATGTCGTTTCCGAACGTTCATAAACGTGAAAATTGGAGATCACCGATACACTTTTGTGTGAATCGATACATTTTATCAACATTCACCGACATTTCGAACAGAACAGCTTTCCGACGTGCGATTCGAGATCATAACCTACAATCGAGTAATGTCGTTTCCGAACGTTCATAGACATGAACATTTGTGATCACCGATACACTTTTGTGCGAATCGATACAAATTAACAAGGTTCACTGACATTTCGTTCTGAATAGCTTTCCGATGTGCGAATCGAGATAATACATTACAATCGAGTGATGTCGTTTCCGAACGTTCATAAACATGAAAATTTGTGATCACCGATACACTTTTGTGCGAATCGATGGAAATTAACAAGATTCACTGACAATTCGTTCTGAATCGCTTTTCGATGTGCGAATCGAGATAATACATTACAATCGAATGATGTCGTTTCCGAACGTTCATAAACGTGAAAATTGGAGATCACCGATACACTTTTGTGTGAATCGATAAAAATTAACAAGATTCACTGAAATTTCGAACAGAACAGCTTTCCGACGTACGATTCGAGATCATAACTTACAATCGAGTGATGTCGTTTCCGAACGTTCATGAACATGAAAATTGGTGATCACCGATACACATTCGTGTAAATCGATACAATTTAACACGCACGATTCGATTTAACACGCGCAGCTTTCCAACGTGCGATTCGAGATCATACCTTAGAGTTGAGTGATGACGTTTCCGAACGTTCATAAACATTAAGAACGGTGATCACCGATACACTTTTGTGTGAATCGATACAATTTAACAACGTTCACTGACATTTCGACTAGCACCGCTTTCCGACGTGCGATTCCAGATCATTACACGTCGGAAAGCGATTCAGAACGAAATGACAGTGAACGTTGTTAATTTGTATCGATTCGCACAAAAGTGTATCGGTGATCACAAATATTCATGTTTATGAACGTTCGGAAACGACATCACTCGATTGTAGGTTATAATCTCGAATCGCACGTCGGAAAGCTGTTCTGTTCGAAATGTCAGTGAATGTTGATAAAATGTATCGATTCACACAAAAGTGTATCGGTGATCTCCAATTTTCACGTTTATGAACGTTCGGAAACGACATCACTCGATTGTAATGTATTATCTCGATTCGCACATCGAAAAGCGATACAGAACGAAATGTCAGTGAATCTTGTTAATTTCCATCGATTCGCACAAAAGTGTATCGGTGATCACCAATTTTCATGTTCATGAACGTTCGGAAACGACATCACTCGATTGTAATGTATTATCTCGATTCGCACATCGGAAAGCTATTCAGAACGAAATGTCAGTGAACCTTGTTAATTTTTATCGATTTACACAAAAGTGTATCGGTGATCACCAATTTTCACGTTTATGAACGTTCGGAAACGACACCACTCGATTGTAAGGTGTGATCTAGAATCGCACGTGGGAATCTGATTTTGTTCGAAATGTCAGTGAATCTTCTCGATTTGTTGCGATTCTCACAAAAATCTATCGGTGATCACCGTTCTTCATGTTCCTGAACGTTCGGAAACGACATCACTCGATTGTAAGGTATGATTTCGAATCGCACGTCGGAAAGCTGTTCTGTTCGAAATGTCAGTGAATCTTGTCAATTTTTATCGAATTACACAAAAGTGTATCGGTGATCACCAATTTTCACGTTTATGAACGTTCGGAAACGACACCACTCGATTGTAAGGTGTGATCTCGAATCGCACGTGGGAATCTGATTTTGTTCGAAATGTCAGTGAATCTTCTTGATTTGTTGCGATTCTCACAAAAATCTATCGGTGATCCCCGTTCTTCATGTTTATGAACGTTCGGAAACGACATCACTCGATTGTAAGCTGTGATCGCGATTCGCACATCGGAAAGCGATTCAGAACGAAATGTGAGTGAATCTGGTTAATTTGTATCGATTCATACAAAAGTGTATCGGTGATCACCAATTTTCACGTTTATGAACGTTCGGAAACGACACCACTCGATTGTAAGGTGTGATCTCGAATCGCACGTGGGAATCTGATTTTGTTCGAAATGTCAGTGAATCTTCTTGATTTGTTGCGACTCTCAACAAAAATCTATCGGTGATAACCGTTCTTCATGTTTATGAACGTTCGGAAACGACAACACTCGATTGTAAGCTGTGATCGCGATTCGCACATCGGAAAGCGATTCAGAACGAAATGTCAGTGAATCTGGTTAATTTGTGTCGATTCACACAAAAGTGTATCGGTGATCACCAATTTTCATGTTCCTGAACGTTCGGAAACGACATCACTCGATTGTAAGGTATGATCTCGAATCGCACGTCGGAAAGCTGTTCTGTTCGAAATGTAAGTGAATGTTGTTAAATTGTATCGATTCACACAAAAGTGTATCGGTGATCACCAATTTTCACGTTTATGAACGTTCGGAAACGACATCACTCGATTGTAATTTATGATCTCGAATCGAAATGTCATTGAATATTGTTAATTTGTCATGAATTGAACAAAAATTTTATTGGTGATCACCAACTTCATGTTTATGAATGTTCGGAAACGTTTTCATCGCTCGATTGTCAGTTCAGATCTCAAATGGCCCTTCGGATTGCGATACTAAATGTCTGTAAAATTGTTGATATGTGACGTTTATCGGTGACCGTTTCCAATGTTTCATAAACATGAAAATAGGTAATCAGCGATAATCTTTTCTGTTAATCGTTACAAATCAACAATTTTTTCCGACATTTCTATCAGAATCGCAATCCGAGATGCGATTCGAGACCGGAACTGACAATCGAACGATGTTGTTTCTGAACGTTCACAAATATGAAAATTGGTGATCACAAATAAACTTTTGTGAGAATCGTTACAAATTATCAAGATTCACTGACAATTCGAACAGAATCGGTTTCCGACGTGCGATCCGAGATCATACCTTACAATCGAGTGATGTCGTTTCCGAACGTTCATCAACATGAAAAATGGTGATCACTGATACACTTTTGTGTGAATCGATAGAAATTAACAAAATTCACTGACATTTCGTTCTGAATCGCTTTCCCGATGTGCGAATCGAGATCATAACTTACAATCGAATGATGTCGTTTCCGAACGTTCATAAACATGAAAATTGGAGATCACCGATACACTTTTGTGTGAATCGACACAAATTAATAAGATTCACTGAAATTTCGTTCTGAATCGCTTTCCGATGTGCGAATCGCGATCACACCTTACAAACAAGTGATGTCGTTTCCGAACGTTCATAAACATGAAAATTTGTGATCACCGATACACTTTTGTGCGAATCGATGGAAATTAACAAGATTCACTGACATTTCGTTCTGAATCGCTTTTCGATGTGCGAATCGAGATAATACATTACAATCGAATGATGTCGTTTCCGAACGTTCATAAACGTGAAAATTGGAGATCACCGATACACTTTTGTGTGAATCGATAAAAATTAACAAGATTCACTGAAATTTCGAACAGAACAGCATTCCGACGTGCGATTCGAGATCATAACTTACAATCGAGTGATGTCGTTTCCGAACGTTCATGAACATGAAAATTGGTGATCACCGATACACATTCGTGTAAATCGATACAATTTAACACGCGCGATTCGATTTAACACGCGCAGCTTTCCAACGTGCGATTCGAGATCATACCTTAGAATTGAGTGATGACGTTTCCGAACGTTCATAAACATTAAGAACGGTGATCACCGATACAATTTTGTGTGAATCGATACAATTTAACAACATTCACTGACATTTCGACTAGCATCGCTTTCCGACGTGCGATTCGAGATCATTACACGTCGGAAAGCGATTCAGAACGAAATGACAGTGAACGTTGTTAATTTGTATCGATTCGCACAAAAGTGTATCGGTGATCACAAATATTCATGTTTATGAACGTTCGGAAACGACATCACTCGATTGTAAGGTATGATCTCGAATCGCACGTCGGAGAGCTGTTCTGTTCGAAATGTCAGTGAATCTTGTTAATTTTTATCGATTTACACAAAAGTGTATCGGTGATCACCAATTTTCACGTTTATGAACGTTCGGAAACGACACCACTCGATTGTAAGGTGTGATCTAGAATCGCACGTGGGAATCTGATTTTGTTCGAAATGTCAGTGAATCTTCTCGATTTGTTGCGATTCTCACAAAAATCTATCGGTGATCACCGTTCTTCATGTTTATGAACGTTCGGAAACGACAACACTCGATTGTAAGCTGTGATCGCGATTCGCACGTCGGAAAGCTGTTCTGTTCGAAATGTCAGTGAATGTTGTTAAATTGTATCGATTCACACAAAAGTGTATCGGTGATCACCAATTTTCACGTTTATGAACGTTCGGAAACGACATCACTCGATTGTAAGGTATGATCTCGAATCGCACGTCGGAAAGCTGTTCTGTTCGAAATGTCAGTGAATGTTGTTAAATTGTATCGATTTACACAAAAGTGTATCGGTGATCACCAACTTTCACGTTTATGAACGTTCGGAAACGACAACACTCGATTGTAAGCTGTGATCGCGATTCGCACATCGGAAAGCGATTCAGAACGAAATGTCAGTGAATCTGGTTAATTTGTGTCGATTCACACAAAAGTGTATCGGTGATCTCCAATTTTCATGTTTATGAACGTTAGGAAACAACAACACTCGATTGTAAGCTGTGATCGCGATTCGCACATCGGAAAGCGATTCAGAACGAAATGTCAGTGAATCTGGTTAATTTGTGTCGATTCACACAAAAGTGTATCGGTGATCACCAATTTTCATGTTCATGAACTTTCGGAAACGACATCACTCCATTGTAAGGTATGATCTCGAATCGCACGTCGGAAAGCTGTTCTGTTCGAAATGTCAGTGAATCTTGTTAATTTTTATCGATTTACACAAAAGTGTATCGGTGATCACCAATTTTCACGTTTATGAACGTTCGGAAACGACACCACTCGATTGTAAGGTGTGATCTAGAATCGCACGTGGGAATCTGATTTTGTTCGAAATGTCAGTGAATCTTCTCGATTTGTTGCGATTCTCACAAAAATCTATCGGTGATCACCGTTCTTCATGTTTATGAACGTTCGGAAACGACAACACTCGATTGTAAGCTGTGATCGCGATTCGCACGTCGGAAAGCTGTTCTGTTCGAATTGTCAGTGAATGTTGTTAAATTGTATAGATTCGCACAAAAGTGTATCGGTGATCACCAATTTTCATGTTCATGAACGTTCGGAAACGGCATCACTCGATTGTAAGCTGTGATCGCGATTCGCACATCGGAAAGCGATTCAGAACGAAATGTCAGTGAATCTGGTTAATTTGTGTCGATTCACACAAAAGTGTATCGGTGATCACCAATTTTCATGTTCCTGAACGTTCGGAAACGATTCGAAAACACTCGATTGTAAGGTATGATTTCGAATCGCACGTCGGAAAGCTGTTCTGTTCGAAATGTCAGTGAATCTTGTCAATTTTTATCGAATTACACAAAAGTGTATCGGTGATCACCAATTTTCACGTATATGAACGTTCGGAAACGACACCACTCGATTGTAAGGTGTGATCTCGAATCGCACGTGGGAATCTGATTTTGTTCGAAATGTCAGTGAATCTTCTTGATTTGTTGCGATTCTCACAAAAATCTATCGGTGATCACCGTTCTTCATGTTTATGAACGTTCGGAAACGACATCACTCGATTGTAAGCTGTGATCGCGATTCGCACATCGGAAAGCGATTCAGAACGAAATGTGAGTGAATCTGGTTAATTTGTATCGAATTACACAAAAGTGTATCGGTGATCACCAATTTTCACGTTTATGAACGTTCGGAAACGACACCACTCGATTGTAAGGTGTGATCTCGAATCGCACGTGGGAATCTGATTTTGTTCGAAATGTCAGTGAATCTTCTTGATTTGTTGCGATTCTCAACAAAAATCTATCGGTGATAACCGTTCTTCATGTTTATGAACGTTCGGAAACGACAACACTCGATTGTAAGCTGTGATCGCGATTCGCACATCGGAAAGCGATTCAGAACGAAATGTCAGTGAATCTGGTTAATTTGTGTCGATTCACACAAAAGTGTATCGGTGATCACCAATTTTCATGTTCCTGAACGTTCGGAAACGACATCACTCGATTGTAATGTATGATCTCGAATCGCACGTCGGAAAGCTGTTCTGTTCGAAATGTAAGTGAATGTTGTTAAATTGTATCGATTCACACAAAAGTGTATCGGTGATCACCAATTTTCACGTTTATGAACGTTCGGAAATGACATCCCTCGATTGTAAGTTGTGATCTCGGATCGCACGTCGGAAAGCTGTTCTGTTCGAAATGTCAGTGAATGTTGTTAAATTGTATAGATTCAAACAAAAGTGTATCGGTGATCAGCAATTTGCACGTTTATGAACGTTCGGAAACGACATCACTCGATTGTAATTTATGATCTCGAATCGAAATGTCATTGAATATTGTTAATTTGTCATGAATTGAACAAAAATTTTATTGGTGATCACCAACTTCATGTTTATGAATGTTCGGAAACGTTTTCATCGCTCGATTGTCAGTTCAGATCTCAAATGGCCCTTCGGATTGCGATACTAAATGTCTGTAAAATTGTTGATACGTGACGTTTATCGGTGACCGTTTCCAATGTTTCATAAACATGAAAATAGGTAATCAGCGATAATCTTTTCTGTTAATCGTTACAAATCAACAATTTTTTCCGACATTTCTATCAGAATCGCAATCCGAGATGCGATTCGAGACCGGAACTGACAATCGAACGATGTTGTTTCTGAACGTTCACAAATATGAAAATTGGTGATCACAAATAAACTTTTGTGAGAATCGTTACAAATTATCAAGATTCACTGACAATTCGAACAGAATCGGTTTCCGACGTGCGATTCGAGATCATACCTTACAATCGAGTGATGTCGTTTCCGTTCGTTCATGAACATGAAAAATGGTGATCACTGATACACTTTTGTGTGAATCGATAGAAATTAACAAAATTCACTGACATTTCGTTCTGAATCGCTTTCCCGATGTGCGAATCGAGATCATAACTTACAATCGAATGATGTCGTTTCCGAACGTTCATAAACATGAAAATTGGAGATCACCGATACACTTTTGTGTGAATCGACACAAATTAATAAGATTCACTGAAATTTCGTTCTGAATCGCTTTCCGATGTGCGAATCGCGATCACACCTTACAAACAAGTGATGTCGTTTCCGAACGTTCATAAACGTGAAAATTGGTGATCACCGATACACTTTTGTATGAATCGATAGAAATTAACAAGATTCACTGACATTTTGAACAGAACAGCTTTCCGACGTGCGATTCGATATCATAACCTACAATAGAGTGATGTCGTCTCCGAACGTTCATAAACATGAAAATTTGTGATCGCCGATACACTTTTGTGCGAATCGATGGAAATTAACAAGATTCACTGACATTTCGTTCTGAATCGCTTTTCGATATGCGAATCGAGATAATACATTACAATCGAGTGATGTCGTTTCCGAACGTTCATAAACGTGAAAATTGGAGATCACCGATACACTTTTGTGTGAATCGATACATTTTATCAACATTCACGGACATTTCGAACAGAACAGCTTTCCGACGTGCGATTCGAGATCATAACCTACAATCGAGTAATGTCGTTTCCGAACGTTCATAGACATGAAAATTTGTGATCACCGATACACTTTTGTGCGAATCGATACAAATTAACAAGGTTCACTGACATTTCGTTCTGAATAGCTTTCCGATGTGCGAATCGAGATAATACATTACAATCGAGTGATGTCGTTTCCGAACGTTCATGAACATGAAAATTGGTGATCACCGATACACTTTTGTGTGAATCGACACAAATTAACCAGATTCACTGACATTTCGTTCTGAATCGCTTTCCGATGTGCGAATCGCGATCACAGCTTACAATCGAGTGTTGTTGTTTCCGAACGTTCATAAACATGAAGAACGGTGATCACCGATAGATTTTTGTGAGAATCACAACAAATCAAGAAGATTCACAGACATTTCGAACAAAATCAGATTCCCACGTGCGATTCGAGATCACAATCGAGTGATGTCGTTTCCGAACGTTCATAAACGTGAAAATTGGAGATCACCGATACACTTTTGTGTGAATCGATACATTTTATCAACATTCACCGACATTTCGAACAGAACAGCTTTCCGACGTGCGATTCGAGATCATAACCTACAATCGAGTAATGTCGTTTCCGAACGTTCATAGACATGAAAATTTGTGATCACCGATACACTTTTGTGCGAATCGATACAAATTAACAAGGTTCACTGACATTTCGTTCTGAATAGCTTTCCGATGTGCGAATCGAGATAATACATTACAATCGAGTGATGTCGTTTCCGAACGTTCATAAACATGAAAATTTGTGATCACCGATACACTTTTGTGCGAATCGATGGAAATTAACAAGATTCACTGACATTTCGTTCTGAATCGCTTTTCGATGTGCGAATCGAGATAATACATTACAATCGAATGATGTCGTTTCTGAACGTTCATAAACGTGAAAATTGGAGATCACCGATACACTTTTGTGTGAATCGATAAAATTTAACAAGATTCACTGAAATTTCGAACAGAACAGCTTTCCGACGTACGATTCGAGATCATAACTTACAATCGAGTGATGTCGTTTCCGAACGTTCATGAACATGAAAATTGGTGATCACCGATACACATTCGTGTAAATCGATACAATTTAACACGCACGATTCGATTTAACACGCGCAGCTTTCCAACGTGCGATTCGAGATCATACCTTAGAGTTGAGTGATGACGTTTCCGAACGTTCATAAACATTAAGAACGGTGATCACCGATACACTTTTGTGTGAATCGATACAATTTAACAACGTTCACTGACATTTCGACTAGCATCGCTTTCCGACGTGCGATTCCAGATCATTACACGTCGGAAAGCGATTCAGAACGAAATGACAGTGAACGTTGTTAATTTGTATCGATTCGCACAAAAGTGTATCGGTGATCACAAATATTCATGTTTATGAACGTTCGGAAACGACATCACTCGATTGTAGGTTATAATCTCGAATCGCACGTCGGAAAGCTGTTCTGTTCGAAATGTCAGTGAATGTTGATAAAATGTATCGATTCACACAAAAGTGTATCGGTGATCTCCAATTTTCACGTTTATGAACGTTCGGAAACGACATCACTCGATTGTAATGTATTATCTCGATTCGCACATCGAAAAGCGATACAGAACGAAATGTCAGTGAATCTTGTTAATTTCCATCGATTCGCACAAAAGTGTATCGGTGATCACCAATTTTCATGTTCATGAACGTTCGGAAACGACATCACTCGATTGTAATGTATTATCTCGATTCGCACATCGGAAAGCTATTCAGAACGAAATGTCAGTGAACCTTGTTAATTTTTATCGATTTACACAAAAGTGTATCGGTGATCACCAATTTTCACGTTTATGAACGTTCGGAAACGACACCACTCGATTGTAAGGTGTGATCTAGAATCGCACGTGGGAATCTGATTTTGTTCGAAATGTCAGTGAATCTTCTCGATTTGTTGCGATTCTCACAAAAATCTATCGGTGATCACCGTTCTTCATGTTCCTGAACGTTCGGAAACGACATCACTCGATTGTAAGGTATGATTTCGAATCGCACGTCGGAAAGCTGTTCTGTTCGAAATGTCAGTGAATCTTGTCAATTTTTATCGAATTACACAAAAGTGTATCGGTGATCACCAATTTTCACGTTTATGAACGTTCGGAAACGACACCACTCGATTGTAAGGTGTGATCTCGAATCGCACGTGGGAATCTGATTTTGTTCGAAATGTCAGTGAATCTTCTTGATTTGTTGCGATTCTCACAAAAATCTATCGGTGATCCCCGTTCTTCATGTTTATGAACGTTCGGAAACGACATCACTCGATTGTAAGCTGTGATCGCGATTCGCACATCGGAAAGCGATTCAGAACGAAATGTGAGTGAATCTGGTTAATTTGTATCGATTCATACAAAAGTGTATCGGTGATCACCAATTTTCACGTTTATGAACGTTCGGAAACGACACCACTCGATTGTAAGGTGTGATCTCGAATCGCACGTGGGAATCTGATTTTGTTCGAAATGTCAGTGAATCTTCTTGATTTGTTGCGACTCTCAACAAAAATCTATCGGTGATAACCGTTCTTCATGTTTATGAACGTTCGGAAACGACAACACTCGATTGTAAGCTGTGATCGCGATTCGCACATCGGAAAGCGATTCAGAACGAAATGTCAGTGAATCTGGTTAATTTGTGTCGATTCACACAAAAGTGTATCGGTGATCACCAATTTTCATGTTCCTGAACGTTCGGAAACGACATCACTCGATTGTAAGGTATGATCTCGAATCGCACGTCGGAAAGCTGTTCTGTTCGAAATGTAAGTGAATGTTGTTAAATTGTATCGATTCACACAAAAGTGTATCGGTGATCACCAATTTTCACGTTTATGAACGTTCGGAAACGACATCACTCGATTGTAATTTATGATCTCGAATCGAAATGTCATTGAATATTGTTAATTTGTCATGAATTGAACAAAAATTTTATTGGTGATCACCAACTTCATGTTTATGAATGTTCGGAAACGTTTTCATCGCTCGATTGTCAGTTCAGATCTCAAATGGCCCTTCGGATTGCGATACTAAATGTCTGTAAAATTGTTGATATGTGACGTTTATCGGTGACCGTTTCCAATGTTTCATAAACATGAAAATAGGTAATCAGCGATAATCTTTTCTGTTAATCGTTACAAATCAACAATTTTTTCCGACATTTCTATCAGAATCGCAATCCGAGATGCGATTCGAGACCGGAACTGACAATCGAACGATGTTGTTTCTGAACGTTCACAAATATGAAAATTGGTGATCACAAATAAACTTTTGTGAGAATCGTTACAAATTATCAAGATTCACTGACAATTCGAACAGAATCGGTTTCCGACGTGCGATCCGAGATCATACCTTACAATCGAGTGATGTCGTTTCCGAACGTTCATCAACATGAAAAATGGTGATCACTGATACACTTTTGTGTGAATCGATAGAAATTAACAAAATTCACTGACATTTCGTTCTGAATCGCTTTCCCGATGTGCGAATCGAGATCATAACTTACAATCGAATGATGTCGTTTCCGAACGTTCATAAACATGAAAATTGGAGATCACCGATACACTTTTGTGTGAATCGACACAAATTAATAAGATTCACTGAAATTTCGTTCTGAATCGCTTTCCGATGTGCGAATCGCGATCACACCTTACAAACAAGTGATGTCGTTTCCGAACGTTCATAAACATGAAAATTTGTGATCACCGATACACTTTTGTGCGAATCGATGGAAATTAACAAGATTCACTGACATTTCGTTCTGAATCGCTTTTCGATGTGCGAATCGAGATAATACATTACAATCGAATGATGTCGTTTCCGAACGTTCATAAACGTGAAAATTGGAGATCACCGATACACTTTTGTGTGAATCGATAAAAATTAACAAGATTCACTGAAATTTCGAACAGAACAGCATTCCGACGTGCGATTCGAGATCATAACTTACAATCGAGTGATGTCGTTTCCGAACGTTCATGAACATGAAAATTGGTGATCACCGATACACATTCGTGTAAATCGATACAATTTAACACGCGCGATTCGATTTAACACGCGCAGCTTTCCAACGTGCGATTCGAGATCATACCTTAGAATTGAGTGATGACGTTTCCGAACGTTCATAAACATTAAGAACGGTGATCACCGATACAATTTTGTGTGAATCGATACAATTTAACAACATTCACTGACATTTCGACTAGCATCGCTTTCCGACGTGCGATTCGAGATCATTACACGTCGGAAAGCGATTCAGAACGAAATGACAGTGAACGTTGTTAATTTGTATCGATTCGCACAAAAGTGTATCGGTGATCACAAATATTCATGTTTATGAACGTTCGGAAACGACATCACTCGATTGTAAGGTATGATCTCGAATCGCACGTCGGAGAGCTGTTCTGTTCGAAATGTCAGTGAATCTTGTTAATTTTTATCGATTTACACAAAAGTGTATCGGTGATCACCAATTTTCACGTTTATGAACGTTCGGAAACGACACCACTCGATTGTAAGGTGTGATCTAGAATCGCACGTGGGAATCTGATTTTGTTCGAAATGTCAGTGAATCTTCTCGATTTGTTGCGATTCTCACAAAAATCTATCGGTGATCACCGTTCTTCATGTTTATGAACGTTCGGAAACGACAACACTCGATTGTAAGCTGTGATCGCGATTCGCACGTCGGAAAGCTGTTCTGTTCGAAATGTCAGTGAATGTTGTTAAATTGTATCGATTCACACAAAAGTGTATCGGTGATCACCAATTTTCACGTTTATGAACGTTCGGAAACGACATCACTCGATTGTAAGGTATGATCTCGAATCGCACGTCGGAAAGCTGTTCTGTTCGAAATGTCAGTGAATGTTGTTAAATTGTATCGATTTACACAAAAGTGTATCGGTGATCACCAATTTTCACGTTTATGAACGTTCGGAAACGACAACACTCGATTGTAAGCTGTGATCGCGATTCGCACATCGGAAAGCGATTCAGAACGAAATGTCAGTGAATCTGGTTAATTTGTGTCGATTCACACAAAAGTGTATCGGTGATCTCCAATTTTCATGTTTATGAACGTTAGGAAACAACAACACTCGATTGTAAGCTGTGATCGCGATTCGCACATCGGAAAGCGATTCAGAACGAAATGTCAGTGAATCTGGTTAATTTGTGTCGATTCACACAAAAGTGTATCGGTGATCACCAATTTTCATGTTCATGAACTTTCGGAAACGACATCACTCCATTGTAAGGTATGATCTCGAATCGCACGTCGGAAAGCTGTTCTGTTCGAAATGTCAGTGAATCTTGTTAATTTTTATCGATTTACACAAAAGTGTATCGGTGATCACCAATTTTCACGTTTATGAACGTTCGGAAACGACACCACTCGATTGTAAGGTGTGATCTAGAATCGCACGTGGGAATCTGATTTTGTTCGAAATGTCAGTGAATCTTCTCGATTTGTTGCGATTCTCACAAAAATCTATCGGTGATCACCGTTCTTCATGTTTATGAACGTTCGGAAACGACAACACTCGATTGTAAGCTGTGATCGCGATTCGCACGTCGGAAAGCTGTTCTGTTCGAATTGTCAGTGAATGTTGTTAAATTGTATAGATTCGCACAAAAGTGTATCGGTGATCACCAATTTTCATGTTCATGAACGTTCGGAAACGGCATCACTCGATTGTAAGCTGTGATCGCGATTCGCACATCGGAAAGCGATTCAGAACGAAATGTCAGTGAATCTGGTTAATTTGTGTCGATTCACACAAAAGTGTATCGGTGATCACCAATTTTCATGTTCCTGAACGTTCGGAAACGATTCGAAAACACTCGATTGTAAGGTATGATTTCGAATCGCACGTCGGAAAGCTGTTCTGTTCGAAATGTCAGTGAATCTTGTCAATTTTTATCGAATTACACAAAAGTGTATCGGTGATCACCAATTTTCACGTATATGAACGTTCGGAAACGACACCACTCGATTGTAAGGTGTGATCTCGAATCGCACGTGGGAATCTGATTTTGTTCGAAATGTCAGTGAATCTTCTTGATTTGTTGCGATTCTCACAAAAATCTATCGGTGATCACCGTTCTTCATGTTTATGAACGTTCGGAAACGACATCACTCGATTGTAAGCTGTGATCGCGATTCGCACATCGGAAAGCGATTCAGAACGAAATGTGAGTGAATCTGGTTAATTTGTATCGATTCATACAAAAGTGTATCGGTGATCACCAATTTTCACGTTTATGAACGTTCGGAAACGACACCACTCGATTGTAAGGTGTGATCTCGAATCGCACGTGGGAATCTGATTTTGTTCGAAATGTCAGTGAATCTTCTTGATTTGTTGCGATTCTCAACAAAAATCTATCGGTGATAACCGTTCTTCATGTTTATGAACGTTCGGAAACGACAACACTCGATTGTAAGCTGTGATCGCGATTCGCACATCGGAAAGCGATTCAGAACGAAATGTCAGTGAATCTGGTTAATTTGTGTCGATTCACACAAAAGTGTATCGGTGATCACCAATTTTCATGTTCCTGAACGTTCGGAAACGACATCACTCGATTGTAAGGTATGATCTCGAATCGCACGTCGGAAAGCTGTTCTGTTCGAAATGTAAGTGAATGTTGTTAAATTGTATCGATTCACACAAAAGTGTATCGGTGATCACCAATTTTCACGTTTATGAACGTTCGGAAATGACATCCCTCGATTGTAAGTTATGATCTCGGATCGCACGTCGGAAAGCTGTTCTGTTCGAAATGTCAGTGAATGTTGTTAAATTGTATAGATTCAAACAAAAGTGTATCGGTGATTAGCAATTTGCACGTTTATGAACGTTCGGAAACGACATCACTCGATTGTAATTTATGATCTCGAATCGAAATGTCATTGAATATTGTTAATTTGTCATGAATTGAACAAAAATTTTATTGGTGATCACCAACTTCATGTTTATGAATGTTCGGAAACGTTTTCATCGCTCGATTGTCAGTTCAGATCTCAAATGGCCCTTCGGATTGCGATACTAAATGTCTGTAAAATTGTTGATATGTGACGTTTATCGGTGACCGTTTCCAATGTTTCATAAACATGAAAATAGGTAATCAGCGATAATCTTTTCTGTTAATCGTTACAAATCACCAATTTTTTCCGACATTTCTATCAGAATCGCAATCCGAGATGCGATTCGAGACCGGAACTGACAATCGAACGATGTTGTTTCTGAACGTTCACAAATATGAAAATTGGTGATCACAAATAAACTTTTGTGAGAATCGTTACAAATTATCAAGATTCACTGACAATTCGAACAGAATCGGTTTCCGACGTGCGATTCGAGATCATACCTTACAATCGAGTGATGTCGTTTCCGAACGTTCATAAACGTGAAAATTGGAGATCACCGATACACTTTTGTGTGAATCGATACATTTTATCAACATTCACGGACATTTCGAACAGAACAGCTTTCCGACGTGCGATTCGAGATCATAACCTACAATCGAGTAATGTCGTTTCCGAACGTTCATAGACATGAAAATTTGTGATCACCGATACACTTTTGTGTGAATCGACACAAATTAATAAGATTCACTGAAATTTCGTTCTGAATCGCTTTCCGATGTGCGAATCGCGATCACACCTTACAAACAAGTGATGTCGTTTCCGAACGTTCATAAACGTGAAAATTGGTGATCACCGATACACTTTTGTATGAATCGATAGAAATTAACAAGATTCACTGACATTTTGAACAGAACAGCTTTCCGACGTGCGATTCGATATCATAACCTACAATAGAGTGATGTCGTCTCCGAACGTTCATAAACATGAAAATTTGTGATCGCCGATACACTTTTGTGCGAATCGATGGAAATTAACAAGATTCACTGACATTTCGTTCTGAATCGCTTTTCGATATGCGAATCGAGATAATACATTACAATCGAGTGATGTCGTTTCCGAACGTTCATAAACGTGAAAATTGGAGATCACCGATACACTTTTGTGTGAATCGATACATTTTATCAACATTCACGGACATTTCGAACAGAACAGCTTTCCGACGTGCGATTCGAGATCATAACCTACAATCGAGTAATGTCGTTTCCGAACGTTCATAGACATGAAAATTTGTGATCACCGATACACTTTTGTGCGAATCGATACAAATTAACAAGGTTCACTGACATTTCGTTCTGAATAGCTTTCCGATGTGCGAATCGAGATAATACATTACAATCGAGTGATGTCGTTTCCGAACGTTCATGAACATGAAAATTGGTGATCACCGATACACTTTTGTGTGAATCGTTACAAATTAACCAGATTCACTGACATTTCGTTCTGAATCGCTTTCCGATGTGCGAATCGCGATCACAGCTTACAATCGAGTGTTGTTGTTTCCGAACATTCATAAACATGAAGAACGGTGATCACCGATAGATTTTTGTGAGAATCACAACAAATCAAGAAGATTCACTGACATTTCGAACAAAATCAGATTCCCACGTGCGATTCGAGATCACAATCGAGTGATGTCGTTTCCGAACGTTCATAAACGTGAAAATTGGAGATCACCGATACACTTTTGTGTGAATCGATACATTTTATCAACATTCACCGACATTTCGAACAGAACAGCTTTCCGACGTGCGATTCGAGATCATAACCTACAATCGAGTAATGTCGTTTCCGAACGTTCATAGACATGAAAATTTGTGATCACCGATACACTTTTGTGCGAATCGATACAAATTAACAAGGTTCACTGACATTTCGTTCTGAATAGCTTTCCGATGTGCGAATCGAGATAATACATTACAATCGAGTGATGTCGTTTCCGAACGTTCATAAACATGAAAATTTGTGATCACCGATACACTTTTGTGCGAATCGATGGAAATTAACAAGATTCACTGACATTTCGTTCTGAATCGCTTTTCGATGTGCGAATCGAGATAATACATTACAATCGAATGATGTCGTTTCCGAACGTTCATAAACGTGAAAATTGGAGATCACCGATACACTTTTGTGTGAATCGATAAAAATTAACAAGATTCACTGAAATTTCGAACAGAACAGCTTTCCGACGTACGATTCGAGATCATAACTTACAATCGAGTGATGTCGTTTCCGAACGTTCATGAACATGAAAATTGGTGATCACCGATACACATTCGTGTAAATCGATACAATTTAACACGCACGATTCGATTTAACACGCGCAGCTTTCCAACGTGCGATTCGAGATCATACCTTAGAGTTGAGTGATGACGTTTCCGAACGTTCATAAACATTAAGAACGGTGATCACCGATACACTTTTGTGTGAATCGATACAATTTAACAACGTTCACTGACATTTCGACTAGCATCGCTTTCCGACGTGCGATTCCAGATCATTACACGTCGGAAAGCGATTCAGAACGAAATGACAGTGAACGTTGTTAATTTGTATCGATTCGCACAAAAGTGTATCGGTGATCACAAATATTCATGTTTATGAACGTTCGGAAACGACATCACTCGATTGTAGGTTATAATCTCGAATCGCACGTCGGAAAGCTGTTCTGTTCGAAATGTCAGTGAATGTTGATAAAATGTATCGATTCACACAAAAGTGTATCGGTGATCTCCAATTTTCACGTTTATGAACGTTCGGAAACGACATCACTCGATTGTAATGTATTATCTCGATTCGCACATCGAAAAGCGATTCAGAACGAAATGTCAGTGAATCTTGTTAATTTCCATCGATTCGCACAAAAGTGTATCGGTGATCACCAATTTTCATGTTCATGAACGTTCGGAAACGACATCACTCGATTGTAATGTATTATCTCGATTCGCACATCGGAAAGCTATTCAGAACGAAATGTCAGTGAACCTTGTTAATTTTTATCGATTTACACAAAAGTGAATCGGTGATCACCAATTTTCACGTTTATGAACGTTCGGAAACGACACCACTCGATTGTAAGGTGTGATCTAGAATCGCACGTGGGAATCTGATTTTGTTCGAAATGTCAGTGAATCTTCTCGATTTGTTGCGATTCTCACAAAAATCTATCGGTGATCACCGTTCTTCATGTTTATGAACGTTCGGAAACGACAACACTCGATTGTTAGCTGTGATCGCGATTCGCACGTCGGAAAGCTGTTCTGTTCGAATTGTCAGTGAATGTTGTTAAATTGTATAGATTCGCACAAAAGTGTATCGGTGATCACCAATTTTCATGTTCATGAACGTTCGGAAACGGCATCACTCGATTGTAAGCTGTGATCGCGATTCGCACATCGGAAAGCGATTCAGAACGAAATGTCAGTGAATCTGGTTAATTTGTGTCGATTCACACAAAAGTGTATCCGTGATCACCAATTTTCATGTTCCTGAACGTTCGGAAACGACATCACTCGATTGTAAGGTATGATTTCGAATCGCACGTCGGAAAGCTGTTCTGTTCGAAATGTCAGTGAATCTTGTCAATTTTTATCGAATTACACAAAAGTGTATCGGTGATCACCAATTTTCACGTTTATGAACGTTCGGAAACGACACCACTCGATTGTAAGGTGTGATCTCGAATCGCACGTGGGAATCTGATTTTGTTCGAAATGTCAGTGAATCTTCTTGATTTGTTGCGATTCTCACAAAAATCTATCGGTGATCACCGTTCTTCATGTTTATGAACGTTCGGAAACGACATCACTCGATTGTAAGCTGTGATCGCGATTCGCACATCGGAAAGCGATTCAGAACGAAATGTGAGTGAATCTGGTTAATTTGTATCGATTCATACAAAAGTGTATCGGTGATCACCAATTTTCACGTTTATGAACGTTCGGAAACGACACCACTCGATTGTAAGGTGTGATCTCGAATCGCACGTGGGAATCTGATTTTGTTCGAAATGTCAGTGAATCTTCTTGATTTGTTGCGATTCTCAACAAAAATCTATCGGTGATAACCGTTCTTCATGTTTATGAACGTTCGGAAACGACATCACTCGATTGTAATTTATGATCTCGAATCGAAATGTCATTGAATATTGTTAATTTGTCATGAATTGAACAAAAATTTTATTGGTGATCACCAACTTCATGTTTATGAATGTTCGGAAACGTTTTCATCGCTCGATTGTCAGTTCAGATCTCAAATGGCCCTTCGGATTGCGATACTAAATGTCTGTAAAATTGTTGATACGTGACGTTTATCGGTGACCGTTTCCAATGTTTCATAAACATGAAAATAGGTAATCAGCGATAATCTTTTCTGTTAATCGTTACAAATCAACAATTTTTTCCGACATTTCTATCAGAATCGCAATCCGAGATGCGATTCGAGACCGGAACTGACAATCGAACGATGTTGTTTCTGAACGTTCACAAATATGAAAATTGGTGATCACAAATAAACTTTTGTGAGAATCGTTACAAATTATCAAGATTCACTGACAATTCGAACAGAATCGGTTTCCGACGTGCGATTCGAGATCATACCTTACAATCGAGTGATGTCGTTTCCGAACGTTCATGAACATGAAAAATGGTGATCACTGATACACTTTTGTGTGAATCGATAGAAATTAACAAAATTCACTGACATTTCGTTCTGAATCGCTTTCCCGATGTGCGAATCGAGATCATAACTTACAATCGAATGATGTCGTTTCCGAACGTTCATAAACATGAAAATTGGAGATCACCGATACACTTTTGTGTGAATCGACACAAATTAATAAGATTCACTGAAATTTCGTTCTGAATCGCTTTCCGATGTGCGAATCGCGATCACACCTTACAAACAAGTGATGTCGTTTCCGAACGTTCATAAACGTGAAAATTGGTGATCACCGATACACTTTTGTATGCATCGATAGAAATTAACAAGATTCACTGACATTTTGAACAGAACAGCTTTCCGACGTGCGATTCGATATCATAACCTACAATAGAGTGATGTCGTCTCCGAACGTTCATAAACATGAAAATTTGTGATCGCCGATACACTTTTGTGCGAATCTATGGAAATTAACACGATTCACTGACATTTCGTTCTGAATCGCTTTTCGATATGCGAATCGAGATAATACATTACAATCGAGTGATGTCGTTTCCGAACGTTCATAAACGTGAAAATTGGAGATCACCGATACACTTTTGTGTGAATCGATACATTTTATCAACATTCACGGACATTTCGAACAGAACAGCTTTCCGACGTGCGATTCGAGATCATAACCTACAATCGAGTAATGTCGTTTCCGAACGTTCATAGACATGAAAATTTGTGATCACCGGTACACTTTTGTGCGAATCGATACAAATTAACAAGGTTCACTGACATTTCGTTCTGAATAGCTTTCCGATGTGCGAATCGAGATAATACATTACAATCGAGTGATGTCGTTTCCGAACGTTCATGAACATGAAAATTGGTGATCAACGATACACTTTTGTGTGAATCGACACAAATTAACCAGATTCACTGACATTTCGTTCTGAATCGCTTTCCGATGTGCGAATCGCGATCACAGCTTACAATCGAGTGTTGTTGTTTCCGAACGTTCATAAACATGAAGAACGGTGATCACCGATAGATTTTTGTGAGAATCACAACAAATCAAGAAGATTCACTGACATTTCGAACAAAATCAGATTCCCATGTTACGTCCTAGGGTCTCCACCATCGTGTTGGCTGGTATGTATCTGTAACATAAAGAAAATATATTTAAAATTGCCGCTTAAAAAAATAAAATTTATTATTCGAAATAATAGTGACCAACATAGAAAGGCGAAAATAACTTTTAAGGAGCGCTATAGTTCAGTAAACGCTATAGTATGTAGACTAGCGAGCCCCGCGCGCAACTGACCTGCCTCACGGAGCCCGAGCGCCCGATGAGTCATCACTCAGCGCTCTCGAAATTTCAATTTTCATTAACTAACAATAATCGACTTAGAGCATTTTTAACAATTGGAACGTGTTTCTTACGAAAAGGGCTTTATTTTGATACCTCACACGGGTACCTTTTAATCATTTTTACCAAATATCAAAAGTTAACAATTTCAAATTTCATTAACTAACAATTTTACAGTTATCTAAATTTTAACGCTACGAGCGTGTTCTAGATCAAAATCCCTTTCAAATGAATACTCGCACGACCATTTTGCAATAATTCTTCTGTGAGTTATCAATTCGCGGAAAAACCGCGAAAAACCGCGAATTACCGCGAATCGTCCAAAAACGTCGAAAATCAAGTTCCAAACGATTAGATTCAATAGCAAAGACCATAATAAGTAACTTGGGTGCTTTTTACAATTTTTCCGAAACATAAAAATTTAACAATATTTAATTTCATTAATTAACAATTATGTGGATAAATTATCTCTGTTACTCTCAAACGATAGGGAACTCAATGCCCTTTAAAATGATTACAAACTCGACCACTTTACACAAATATTTCACCGATATATCAATTCGCGGGTTAACCGCGAAAAACCGCGGAAAACCGCGGATCACCCAAAATACATCAAAAACTCAGGAAATCAATGGGATTTCATAGCAAAGCGATATAGGACACAGTTCAAAAGCGATCGACACATTTTTAAGCATATAAACAATAATTGTTAATAAATAAACAAATTCCGCTACAAATAAATTATCGTTATTTTCAATCAAGGAATACAAATATATGTGTATGGGGAACAGAACCGCTTATTTCGCTATTTCTATCGAGGTATATGTGTATATAAGGTTTATACATAAGTTAAAGTATATATAGATATGTGAGGACATGTATGTACATAGACTCGCTAAAACGCTTCTTATATAATGCTTAGGCTACGAAATAAATTCACATAGGCGAATCTCTGGAACACTTATTTACAAAAACTGCAAATGCATTTCCGGTCTGAAAGTATATTTTTACACAAATAAAATAATAATAACTCACCCACTCGCAGAGGATAAATCTCGTATTGATTATTGTCATCAGAAAATCCGCGAGGTGAAACCCGATATCTTCATCCGGCGTAGCGCGACAGTACAGCCTATCAAAAGAATTAATTACGCGAATTCACGCACAAACAAAACTAAATAATTCTTCTTTCCAAACTTACCAAAATCCATACGTCGACACTCGTCAACCCTGACCCTTCACTCGAGTCCTTTTTTTTATGACCCTTTCTTTCCAATTTTTTCGAGGGTTTTTCCCAGCGAAAGGAAAGGACTCTAGAAAAAAACTTCTCAAGAGTCTCTTAGGCGAAGTCACGCACGTGCCAGATGTGACAGTCCTCGTCAAAACGCTGTACAAAACTTCCTGGAAAACGCACAGAAAAATAAATTGTTAAATGTTAAACAATAAAAGAAAGTATGCAGAAAACGTACACTTACCGATGAAACTTCGCTGCGCTCCGTCCAAATCGTTGTAAACACCCGTAGAGATCCTGCGAGCAAAATAATATTTATAAAATAACGAAATAATTAATTAAATAAGCAATAATTGTACTTACCAAACTCGAAATGTTATCACTGTCGAATCCAGAAGAACCTGAAAATGGAAAATGGCAATCAATCAATAAAATAAACATCAATTCGTAATCAATTAATAAACAACCAATTAATTGTTATAAGAAGAAATTAAATATACTTACACACCCGTTGTATCCAGAGAAAACCTAGAAACAATAATGAGATAATAATCTTACAATAAATAGTAAATAAGAATGTAAAATCAATAATTATTTAACTGAAGTTAATTAACTATTGATAAATAAAATATAACGAAAATGTACTTACCTTAAAATTAAGCTGAAAATAAATGTAAAATTAATGATTAATTAAACTGGTTTTAAATAATCAATAATTACGAGTTAAACGAATTTATAAAGTATATAGAAACAGTATATAAGAGTCACGGATACTCACTTTATTTGTGTGCGCCAACCAACACCGAGACGCCCGGCCTCACCGATACTCCAACGGGACGCTGCTATTTAAGAGCGCAGGCGCGCCGCACTCACCAGTTCTCGAATCTCTCCACAGCTAGCCAGTCGAACTCCGGCCGAGAGCGAGCACGGATACTCCCGCGGAGCAGCTGAAAATCGAATAGTTTTTAATAAGTTTTACAGTTCTCGAATCTCTCCACAGCTAGCCAGTCGAACTCCGGCCGAGAGCGAGCACGGATACTCCCGCAGAGCAGCTGAAAATCGAAAAGTTTTTAATAAGTTTTTAAAGTTCTTTTTCGTACAAGTTAATCGTACAAGTTTATTTTAATTTTGTAACATCGCAACTTAAAAGTTTGTAACAATACATAAGTGTAAAAAGGGTGAAAAGTGTTTAAAATAATCATTCAAATCATCCTTAAACCCTCGTTGAGTAATTTCCACCGAATCTCGCGATTAATTAACAATTTATTTCCGTTGAGTAATTTCCACCGAATCTCGCGATTAATTAACAATTTATTTCCGTTGAGTAATTTCCACCGAAACTCGCGATAATTCGAAATCATTTCTTTCGTTCGAGTATTTTTCACCGAAACTCGCGAATTATTATCATCAATTTTCTTCGAGTGATTTTTCCATTCTTTTCCTCGAGAATTAATATTTCTCAATTCGATAAAATCGAGTCTAATTATTTTTCTCGAATTATAAATTTTCACGAGTTATTTTCATCAAGATTAACTAGAGTCTCAACTTCATGTTTTACAAAACCTCGTGTTCATTACTGAACGAATTTATTAATTTCATTCTCTCTTTTATCTAACACCGCAAATTCTTTAAAACGTGGCATTATTTAATTTCATTTTCGTGCCTTAATTCAGCGATAAACCTGCGGATTCATTTCTTTTATAATCTGGCATACTTCTTTCAGTCAATCTCGCAGTTGAATAATTAATTCAAGTTTTTCCATACGATTCTTTTTGTGCTAGACTCAGGCACGTTAGATCGTATTTTAATTCTTTTATTTGTATCGTTCTGTGCTGGAGAATTTGGCACGCCGATACATATTTCTATCTCTCTCTCTCTCTCTCTCATTGTTCTGTGCTGGAGAATTTGGCACGCCAACGAGATTTCTTCCTTTTTTCTATCCTTTAAACAAACTTGAATTAATTATCGAAATATAAATTTAATTATGAAATTCTCTTATTATGCCTAGACGTCGAGGAGGCGTTAAATTTCAAATCCGCCGGGCTATCGCACGTGCCTGTAATAGACCCGCTCTTAACCGTGGTAATAATAAATCGTGGGTGAAAACGTTGTGCAAAGCCACTCAACACTCACAGCTATCTGAAAACTCTGGTGTCGAATATCCGAACGATATTATTTATAATTTGGTGTTAAAATCGGGTCCGAGTAAAATTCGCGTCGTTTCCGACGTTATCGTTCGGAAGAGCATCTTCATTATCGACGCTAATTCGCCATACTCATTGGGACGGTTGGTCGGTTCATCGATCTTCACTCAACGAGAAGAATACCATCCCGATTGTGGAAACATCTCGGGGGCATCGACCGTTTCCCGACCATCAACACCAATCGACATCGAAGTAATAACAATCGATTAACTCATCCATCGAAGAATAACTAAACGGTAAGTGAGTTTTATTTTATTTTTATTCTGAAAAGGTCATCCGGTAAATATTTCACGAGCATAGGTTTCGGTCCTGAGGGGGAAAATCTCACCTTCTCAAATACGAGATCTAAAATAAGTCTACGCGTCGTACCCCGTGTATCATTTTCCTGGGCAAATAAATTCTTCCGGTTGCCGACCATCGAGCATACTGCTGACGGTAATCCAGTCTGTATCAATCCAATCGGTCAAGTAGAGTTCCACATTTCCAGCAGTCGGTAAACTAACCAACCGCGACCAGGGCAAATCCCTGTCGTACCAAGCGGCCCGCTCTAAAAAGTTTCTCTCTTACCGTCCGTAGCCGTGAATCGTATTGTCAGTATTTCGTTAGATAATTTGTCTCTCTCTCTAAAAATCCGGGCATTAAACCACACGACGTAACAGGTTTATATATTTTTTGGTGGCAGCGGTGGGATACCGTCGTGAAATAAAGTACTGGTGGCCTTTCTTTTATTTTTTTGTAATTATCATTGGTTAATTTTCGCAATCGAGTAAAGCGAGGAAACTCGTAACCTCAATTGTGATAAATTCATTCAAATTTCAGAGAATATCGTCACTATTCTGTCGAATTTCAAATTAAAATCAAATTATCGATCGCTAAATTTGATTATTTCTCAAATTTATTCGTATAACAAACCATTATCGACTTCGTTACTCGAATACCAAAGCATTTCTCGTCAATTTAAAAATTGGACAAATTTTCCTTCACCAATATTTTTTGAATTTCTACTTACCAAATCTCAGTAACAAACCGTACCGAACATAAATAAACGGAGAAAAATCATATTCCAAACGATTTAACGCAACATTTCCGTAATATAAAAATTTTGTAAAATTGGACAAATTTTGCAATTTCAAAATATCATCTCTCCTATACGCTAACAATCAATTTTTAACTTCAAGGAGTATAAATATTCGGAAAATATTAAGTTCCAAACGTCTACACTCGGGATTTTCGAAATAAATCATATTTGAAAAATTGGACAAATTTCTCGACTTTAAAATTTTTATTTGAATTTTTCGGAGTTCAACTCAAATAACAAACTACACCGAATTAAAAACAGCAGGGAACAGTCCGTTTCCAATCGTTTGAATATTTAATTTTGCCATTTTCAATATTTTTTGGAATTGGACAAATTTTTCGAAAATTTTCCTGTTCTCAATTTTCATATAACAAACGCAATCAAGTCGTTACATTCGAAGTACAAACAATTTCAAAACTTTTCATTAATATTTTTCAATAAAATACAATTTTCGTGATTGGACAAATTTTTCAAAACTCCCCCTACTTGCAGATTTCCAAATAACAAACGTTACTATACCATTATTTACAAAATACAATTAATTTCCAAACGTTTTAAATAAAATTTTCCAATAAAATCAAAATTTTAAATTTTGAACAAAATTTTTATACGTTCCCATTTCTCAACTTTTGGACAAGTTTTCGTGTATTAATCGTTCTTTAGTAAATTTCAAACAAAATCAAAATGAAGGACCTTACGTCAGAGGAGCTGCAAGTACTCCGCGATCAGCTATTGTTAAAAGAGCGTGAATTGGTAGAAAAAGAACGTAGGTTACAACATCAGGAGGAAGTCCTTGACGAAGAGCGATTAGAGGTTGCAAAACAATTCGAAACACTCCAATCTGCAACGGATGAGGGTGAAGTCAATAAACAAGAGAAATCATCAAACGATCGGTTAAAACATTTAATCGATATAATTAATGAGCAACAAAATGCAAGCAAATCTTTACAGAATAATCTCGACAGAATAATGAGTGAGATAAAAGGCTTGAAGACCGAGAGGCCGAGCTCTCGGGCCGCTATGTTCACAACCGACGTTTGGGGTGAACCCGACGTGGGGAATCACTCGATCAACAATCAGGCGAAAACAAGTACCCCTCGCGAAAAGGATGTCCGACACGCGCAAAATTCCCCGGGTACGATCAACCTCCCGAGCGTCAAATACAAAGACGCGCTCGAATCCGTACCGATTTTTACTGGGTATAATTTCCCAGTCCTTCGATTTATTCGTGCCTGTCAAAAGGTGCGAAGTTTATTTAGTCCTCAGCACGAGCCCACGTTGGTTCTGCTCCTAAAAAATAAATTAAAAAGTCATGCTCAAACCGCCTTCGAGGACGATAACTCGCGAACTATCAAAGAACTCGTGGAACGATTAAAATTATTGTTTGGATCATCTAAATCGGTCAACGAATACCGCGGCGAGTTAGGTACGATAACAAAAACGCCGTCCGAAAATATGATTCAGTATATCAGCCGCGTCAAGGATCTGCACTTCGAGATTATCGAAATGGACACCGAAACATGGGGTCCTCTTTCTCGCGAACATCGCGCGCAATGTGAAAACGATACAATGGATAGTTTCGTCAAGGGCCTGCCGCCCGATCTTAGAATGCGCGTACGGTTGGAATATTATCAAACCTTGGAAGAGCTTTTCGCGAAGGCCATCAAGGTCGAAAAGGAAGTCGCGGTGGATCAAAAATTTTCAAAAATAAACAGCCAATCGCAACCTTCGCGGAATGTTCGGGTCGCTTTCACGAATAATTCACCGTGCACCCACTGCAACAGGGGCGGGCACGACCTAGAAAATTGTTGGCTGAAATACCCCGAAAAAAGGCCAAAAAGGGACAATAATCGGAATAACGGCCATTATAATCGCGGTAACGGCAATAATAACTATAATAACGGTCACAAACCTCATTGCACGTATTGCAACAAAATCGGTCACACGGAAGAAAAATGCTTCCGCAAGCAAAATGATAGTACAAAAAACGCGGTTCCGCGCCCAACGGAACAGGGCTCGTTGGGAGACCCGCGGACGCACCCTGTCAATTTAGCGGAGGCAGTGCCCTCCGCGCCGTCAATCTCTGCCTGAACGAGCTTCAGCGCTCTCCCTCCGTCACCCTCCATTGCCCTCAATTAGGCGGGCTTACCGAATTTTTAATAGATTCCGGGGCGGAGGTCAACATCGCAAAAATAAACACGGTTTCTAGCTCCGTGGTAATCGATAAACGAGAGAGAATTCAGTTAAACGGGATAGCTGGGAAAACGGTTGCTACCTTTGGTTGGATAACAGCCCGTGTTTGTGGTACGCCGACCATCTTTCACGTTGTAGGGGATGATTTCCCGACTCCTCAGCATGCACTTCTGGGAGCGGAATTTCTTTCCCAGAACAAGGCATCTTTAGATTGGTCAAAGCGGCTCCTCTCTTGGAACGAGCAAGCTTTTCCTTTCATGGATTGTGACACAATATTCCTCGCCAAGAGAAGTAAGACAATCGGTTTCGGTCGGGTGAAAAACCCCGAGGTAAAACGCGGTTACGTTCCGCGCCTCGACCTCGGGGCCGGGATTTATTGCGGCCAAATAGTAGCTCAAACTGAATTCGGAATCACTAAATTGGTGATACACAATTCAACCCTCGAAGACGTCCTCGTAAAGGTCCCGACCATAGAAATCGAGGAGTACGAGGATGTCGACGAGGCATATCTTGTCAAAGCAACCGATTTCGATGAAGCTTTTCCGGACGGTTACGAGCCGAAGGCAATTATCAGTCACACGTGTGAAGAATTGTGCGACGGGAGGTTAGAACCCGGCGAATATATCAAACGCGTTCTAAGAATCCAGAAGGACGACAGAATCAGAAAGGTAAAGGACTTATTACGACTTGACCACCTTAACCAAGAAGAAAAGGATAGTATTGAGTCAATTATTCGGGATAATGCCGACCTTTTTCAACTTCCTAACGAAAACTTAGATTTTGTACCGGATTTTTATCATAAAATTGAAACTGTAGACGACCAACCGGTGTTCACTCGACAATATAGATTCCCTCCGATCCATAAGGATGAAATTACAAAACAGGTCGGGGAGTTAGTAAAAAATAATATCATCTCACCTTCTCTCTCCCCGTACAGCTCACCCCTGTGGATTGTGCCGAAGAAAGCGGACTCCCAGGGCAATAAACGTTGGAGAATGGTTATCGATTACCGCAATCTCAACGAGAAGACTATCGGAGATGCTTATCCTCTCCCCCAGATTAACGAAATTTTGGACCAGCTTGGAAGCGCGAAATATTTCTCCGTATTCGACCTTGCCAGCGGTTTTCACCAAATCAAAGTAGATCCGAAGGATAAACATAAAACCGCGTTTTCCACCCCTTTCGGTCATTATGAGTTTAATCGCATGCCCTTCGGGTTGAAAAACGCACCCGCTACTTTCCAAAGGCTTATGGACCGAGTACTAGTGGGACTCCAAGGGGTCGAGCTCTTCGTCTACTTAGACGATATCGTGATTTACGCCAAATCTTTACACGAGCACAAAATTAAGTTCGACAAATTGGCCTCTCGGTTACGAAGAGCCAATATGCACCTACAACCAGACAAGTGCGAGTTCCTTCGCCGCGAAGTAGGTTATTTAGGACACGTAATTAGTGACCAGGGAGTAAAACCAGACCCGAAGAAGATCGAGGCCCTGCAGAACTACCCTGCTCCTACAAATCAGAAAAAAATCAAGCAGTTTCTCGGATTAGCCGGGTATTATCGGCGTTTTATAGAAAATTTTTCGGGCATATCAAAACCCCTCACAAATTTGTTAAAAAAGGGGATCCCATTCAAGTGGACCGACTCTCAACAGCGAGCGTTCGATATATTGAGGGAGGCCCTGTGTAAAGAACCTGTTTTACAATATCCCGACTTTACACAACCGTTTAACATCACAACCGACGCATCAAATTATGCGATTGGGGGCGTTCTTTCTCAAGGCGACATAGGCAAAGATAAGCCAATCGCGTATGCATCTAGAACACTAAATAAACACGAGCTAAACTACTCCGTCATAGAGAAAGAATGCCTCGCCATAATTTATTGCGTGAACCATTTCAGACCCTATATCTATGGCAGGAAGTTCAATCTCCTTACCGATCATCAGCCATTAGTGTGGCTGAATTCTGTAAAAGACCCCGCCAATCGTCTGGTACACTGGCGTTTGAGTCTATCTAATTATGAATATAAAATCCAGTATAAACCTGGGAGCGCGAACAATAACGCTGACGCTCTCTCGCGAAATCCACCTGAAAGTAAAAACATCCTTATACTAACGCATAATCCAAAAAAGAAAAGAAAATTGAACTTACCTGGCCAATCCAACGACGATCATTCCGACGAATCTGATGAAGAACCATCATCCGATACAACGCCTAACGAACGAATTTTTAGTCCTCCTAGCCAATACAGGAGACGCACCGAAAATCCTAATCCTACTCCAGCTCCTGTTCCAGTGACGGTACCAAATACACCCGATTCACGGACAGAATCCGACTCCACAGAAAATATTTTTAGTCCGCCAGCCCACTTTAAAATGAAAAATATAGAGCAAAAGGGCTCAAGTAACATAAACGAGGAGATTCAAACTCGTAAAAGGAAAAGAAAGACCGGAATTTCTCCAGGTGAAGAAGGATCACAAGACGACCCTATCGACGAGTCGATGTTGGGAAGCTTGCCCTTCGACCCTGGGCCCCCCGGCGAATTAAACGTTCCGAGTGACGGACGATTATTTTGTGAAAATTTAGTTGAACCACAGGGATCACGGGTCGAAATTAATGCTCCTGGTAATCGCGTTGATGTCAACATATACGGTGAAAGACCCGAAGACATCAGCGTTGAGCCAGATCTGCCAATCGATATCTTAAATGATAACCCGCCCCTCGAATTCGACGATTTCTTTGAGGGCTACGGGGCGAATATGGAAGAAAATAATTTGTTGGAGGAAACTACATTGTCGGACGAAAACGAGTCTCAAGAGGAAACGGATCTTTTGTTGGACCCTGGGGAATGCGGTAGAGGTCCCTCAAACGATCCAGCTTATTCAATCGAAGGTGCTTTATCGATACGAGAAGTTCGCGATAATTTGTCAATGCAAAAGGGAGCGAAAATTATTTTTATTACGAGACAAGGGCTACCCCTCGATGACGGAGCCAAGGAACTAGATACTCTCAAAAAGATGCCTCAATATGAGAATATTAATATTTTTAGGGCCAAAGTTGCCAGGGAAAAGGGATGTGCAATGATAGCACTACCAGTCGTTTTTCATCTGAGAGAGAATATTTCCTTGGACGATCTAGGGGACACGTTCGAGTCGTTAAGAGATGTTGTTCGCGAGGAAAATATCACCTCAATTAGTATCGCTAAGACAAATTCAATCGGAGGTCTAAATTGGGCCGAAATTAAAAACCTTTTAATACAAATTCTGAGGGATCAAATGATCGCTCTCACCATCTGTCAACAGCTGATTCGTTTCCCGACGGAGCAAGAGCGCCTCGAAATTATTGCCGAGAAGCACGCCTCCGCGGTCGGTGGCCATAAGGGCGTAAATAAAACTTACAAGCGGATCAGAGAACACTTTTTCTGGGAAAATATGAAGACCCACATTCAAGATTATATAGCGAGATGCAGAAATTGCCAATTAAAAAAATTAGTCCGGGTCAAGACTAAACAGCCCATGGTTATAACCGACACGCCGGGGCGATCTTTCGACAAGATTTCGATGGACGTCGTCGGCCCCCTTCCTACCACCAGTAGCGGAAATTCGTATATCTTGACTATGCAAGACCTGTTAACAAAATGGTCAATCGCTGTCCCGCTGGCTAGGACGACGGCCGTCGACATCGCTGACGCGTTTATAGAACATTTTGTCTGTCAATTTAGTGCTCCGAAGGCAATTCTCACAGATCAGGGGCGAAATTTTCTCTCGAGCTTAATAAGGGCAATCGCAAAAATCTGGCGGATCAAATTATACCAGACAACCGCCTTCCATCCGCAAAGTAACGGATCGATCGAGCGATCGCATCACGTATTGGCGGAATATATAAAACAATATATTGACAAAAATAATGAATGGGACAAATTACTCCGTAGATGTATGTTCTCATATAATACTAGCCAACACGAGGGGACGAAATACACCCCCTTCGAATTAGTTTACGGACACCTGGCTAGGCTCCCATCGGCTCATCAACACATCGAAGAGGACCTGGATCCGACGTACGCGGACTACCTCGAAAATCTGTTTATCACGATCGATCAGCTTCAAAACCTTGCCCGCGAAAATCTAATCGCGGCGAAAGAGAGATCAAAACAATATTACGATCGAAAAATCAACCCACAACAGTTTGACGTTGGCGACGTCGTTCTTATGCTGAAGGAACCAAGTAAAGGGAAATTCAGTGACCAGTACACGGAACCCTGTGAAATTATTGAAATTCTATCCGGGGGAAATTTAAAAATCTTGTATAAAGGGAAATCGCGAATCGTTCACGCGAATAAACTTAGAGGTACCCGCCTCCCACTTGATTAATAATCGGGTATCCTCTCACTTTCAGGAAGACCATGGTACGATTACTACTTGGCTTCCTTCTCTTGCAAGAGGCTTCCGCGCTGTTGGGATACGACTGTGCGGGGCCAAACCTCAACATTACAACTATTTCGCTTAACAACGTAGGAGAATGCAATGTTCCGATCAACGCGCCTATCCCAAAGGAAACATACATTCAACTGCTCCAATTATCAGACTTTTCGCACGCCGAAGTCGTGCAGTGCCGCGTGGAAATAGACCGCACCATTTACTACTGTGGGATGAGTTCGCACGTTTCGGTGGTTCAGAACGGACGCCAAATTTACCTCCACGAACTCGACGAACGTGGGTGTCAAAAACTTCAGGAAACTGGGATATTACAACTCAGCCCATCCAGCATCATAACCGGGTTAAGGAAGAACAGCACAACCGATCGCGCTATTTTATTAGGCGGTTCCCTCACCAACAGTGGAAGCTGCCAAGGGACACAGTACAGCGACGCGTTTGGAAACTGGAACGGGGTCGTAATCCAAGCAACAGTAAAAATCACGCTGACAAACTACATGGCCGAAGTGAACTTGGTCAATAATAAAATTATCCTTCAGTCAGGTACGCAGTGCTATCTTTCCGATGGTACTTGTTTGGACGTCGAAGGGAATTCAGCCTTCTGGATAACTGAACCAGCAGACTCGTGTCAGTTCAATCGATACGATGTCCTCTTCGAAGGCATTGCCCATAAACAACAAAATCCAGACTCAGCGACCAACAATCCTGACGTATTCTCACTAACAACGCACGAAACGACGTTCGCGTTAGCAGCCAAATCAATGAAGCATATCTGCGGTTACAATCTCGTTCGTACGGAGCACCCAAAACTTTACATTCTGGAAACACAAAAGGGAAGGACGTTCGCGCAGAAAAAACAAATTCCCGTCAACAATCTCGATATTTTTTCATACATGAACTCCAAATTTATTTACGTTGAAAAACACATCCGTACACAGATACAAAATCTTTACAGAGATGTCGTACTACAGAGGTGTAATCTCGAGCGTCAGGTAATCCAAAACGCATTAAACACAGCCCCTTTGTTCCCGGAAAAATTCGCCACAACAATCATGAAGGCTCACGGATATATGGCCGTAGTATTGGGAGAAGTTGCCCACATTATAAAATGTACACCTGTCGACTGTAGCATCCGCCGGACCAAGGAATGTTACAACGAACTTCCAGTAACGTATCGGAACGAGTCCCGTTATTTATCGCCAATCTCGAAGGTTCTTCTCAAAGCAGGGACCCAAATCGAGTGCGATCCACTTCTTCCAGCATTGTACAACATCGATAATAACTGGTATCGGTTCAGCCCGCAAGGAATCCCAGCTCAAACCCCTCAAGAACTTCACCCGACTGCACATCCATCGTGGAATTACAATCCGATCGGAGACTTAGCAGTTTCTGGAATATACACAGTAGAAGAAATTAATCAATTAAGAGATCGCATCATGTTTCCAGCTGAAAGAGCCGCTCTCCTCAACACTATCGCTCGCGGTTCTGCCGGTTATCCAGTGGCAGGAGGAACAATTGCAATACAAAATTTATTAAGTACCGAGGCAATCGAACAACTCGCGGAAGGTACAATTAACAAAATTTGGCATGGTTTGGAAAAATTCGGAATAGTAAGCTCCGGGTTCTTCGCCATAGCGTTTATCTTCAGCATCGTAAAAGCAGTGATCGACATCATCATACAGGGTTACACCCTTCATTCTCTCTACGGTTGGAGCGTCGCATTAATTGGCGCAATTTGGAATTCTATAACTTATCTTTTAATCACACGCCACTACAAGAAAAACAGCCAACGGGAAAATTCATATGAGATCCCGCGTGAAACAGAACTTTCGGAGGTCGTCTCACAGGAGCCGAAACCGTCCCCATCGAAAAGAAGACTTTCTGGCGTAGACCCTGTACTTTTGGGGCGTCTTACAGCCGGTTCTCAGCCTAAGTAAACCATCGGCTTCGAACTTCTCCGGGGAGGTGTTACGTCCTAGGGTCTCCACCATCGTGTTGGCTGGTATGTATCTGTAACATAAAGAAAATATATTTAAAATTGCCGCTTAAAAAAATAAAATTTATTATTCGAAATAATAGTGACCAACATAGAAAGGCGAAAATAACTTTTAAGGAGCGCTATAGTTCAGTAAACGCTATAGTATGTAGACTAGCGAGCCCCGCGCGCAACTGACCTGCCTCACGGAGCCCGAGCGCCCGATGAGTCATCACTCAGCGCTCTCGAAATTTCAATTTTCATTAACTAACAATAATCGACTTAGAGCATTTTTAACAATTGGAACGTGTTTCTTACGAAAAGGGCTTTATTTTGATACCTCACACGGGTACCTTTTAATCATTTTTACCAAATATCAAAAGTTAACAATTTCAAATTTCATTAACTAACAATTTTACAGTTATCTAAATTTTAACGCTACGAGCGTGTTCTAGATCAAAATCCCTTTCAAATGAATACTCGCACGACCATTTTGCAATAATTCTTCTGTGAGTTATCAATTCGCGGAAAAACCGCGAAAAACCGCGAATTACCGCGAATCGTCCAAAAACGTCGAAAATCAAGTTCCAAACGATTAGATTCAATAGCAAAGACCATAATAAGTAACTTGGGTGCTTTTTACAATTTTTCCGAAACATAAAAATTTAACAATATTTAATTTCATTAATTAACAATTATGTGGATAAATTATCTCTGTTACTCTCAAACGATAGGGAACTCAATGCCCTTTAAAATGATTACAAACTCGACCACTTTACACAAATATTTCACCGATATATCAATTCGCGGGTTAACCGCGAAAAACCGCGGAAAACCGCGGATCACCCAAAATACATCAAAAACTCAGGAAATCAATGGGATTTCATAGCAAAGCGATATAGGACACAGTTCAAAAGCGATCGACACATTTTTAAGCATATAAACAATAATTGTTAATAAATAAACAAATTCCGCTACAAATAAATTATCGTTATTTTCAATCAAGGAATACAAATATATGTGTATGGGGAACAGAACCGCTTATTTCGCTATTTCTATCGAGGTATATGTGTATATAAGGTTTATACATAAGTTAAAGTATATATAGATATGTGAGGACATGTATGTACATAGACTCGCTGAAACGCTTCTTATATAATGCTTAGGCTACGAAATAAATTCACATAGGCGAATCTCTGGAACACTTATTTACAAAAACTGCAAATGCATTTCCGGTCTGAAAGTATATTTTTACACAAATAAAATAATAATAACTCACCCACTCGCAGAGGATAAATCTCGTATTGATTATTGTCATCAGAAAATCCGCGAGGTGAAACCCGATATCTTCATCCGGCGTAGCGCGACAGTACAGCCTATCAAAAGAATTAATTACGCGAATTCACGCACAAACAAAACTAAATAATTCTTCTTTCCAAACTTACCAAAATCCATACGTCGACACTCGTCAACCCTGACCCTTCACTCGAGTCCTTTTTTTTATGACCCTTTCTTTCCAATTTTTTCGAGGGTTTTTCCCAGCGAAAGGAAAGGACTCTAGAAAAAAACTTCTCAAGAGTCTCTTAGGCGAAGTCACGCACGTGCCAGATGTGACAGTCCTCGTCAAAACGCTGTACAAAACTTCCTGGAAAACGCACAGAAAAATAAATTGTTAAATGTTAAACAATAAAAGAAAGTATGCAGAAAACGTACACTTACCGATGAAACTTCGCTGCGCTCCGTCCAAATCGTTGTAAACACCCGTAGAGATCCTGCGAGCAAAATAATATTTATAAAATAACGAAATAATTAATTAAATAAGCAATAATTGTACTTACCAAACTCGAAATGTTATCACTGTCGAATCCAGAAGAACCTGAAAATGGAAAATGGCAATCAATCAATAAAATAAACATCAATTCGTAATCAATTAATAAACAACCAATTAATTGTTATAAGAAGAAATTAAATATACTTACACACCCGTTGTATCCAGAGAAAACCTAGAAACAATAATGAGATAATAATCTTACAATAAATAGTAAATAAGAATGTAAAATCAATAATTATTTAACTGAAGTTAATTAACTATTGATAAATAAAATATAACGAAAATGTACTTACCTTAAAATTAAGCTGAAAATAAATGTAAAATTAATGATTAATTAAACTGGTTTTAAATAATCAATAATTACGAGTTAAACGAATTTATAAAGTATATAGAAACAGTATATAAGAGTCACGGATACTCACTTTATTTGTGTGCGCCAACCAACACCGAGACGCCCGGCCTCACCGATACTCCAACGGGACGCTGCTATTTAAGAGCGCAGGCGCGCCGCACTCACCAGTTCTCGAATCTCTCCACAGCTAGCCAGTCGAACTCCGGCCGAGAGCGAGCACGGATACTCCCGCGGAGCAGCTGAAAATCGAATAGTTTTTAATAAGTTTTACAGTTCTCGAATCTCTCCACAGCTAGCCAGTCGAACTCCGGCCGAGAGCGAGCACGGATACTCCCGCAGAGCAGCTGAAAATCGAAAAGTTTTTAATAAGTTTTTAAAGTTCTTTTTCGTACAAGTTAATCGTACAAGTTTATTTTAATTTTGTAACATCGCAACTTAAAAGTTTGTAACAATACATAAGTGTAAAAAGGGTGAAAAGTGTTTAAAATAATCATTCAAATCATCCTTAAACCCTCGTTGAGTAATTTCCACCGAATCTCGCGATTAATTAACAATTTATTTCCGTTGAGTAATTTCCACCGAATCTCGCGATTAATTAACAATTTATTTCCGTTGAGTAATTTCCACCGAAACTCGCGATAATTCGAAATCATTTCTTTCGTTCGAGTATTTTTCACCGAAACTCGCGAATTATTATCATCAATTTTCTTCGAGTGATTTTTCCATTCTTTTCCTCGAGAATTAATATTTCTCAATTCGATAAAATCGAGTCTAATTATTTTTCTCGAATTATAAATTTTCACGAGTTATTTTCATCAAGATTAACTAGAGTCTCAACTTCATGTTTTACAAAACCTCGTGTTCATTACTGAACGAATTTATTAATTTCATTCTCTCTTTTATCTAACACCGCAAATTCTTTAAAACGTGGCATTATTTAATTTCATTTTCGTGCCTTAATTCAGCGATAAACCTGCGGATTCATTTCTTTTATAATCTGGCATACTTCTTTCAGTCAATCTCGCAGTTGAATAATTAATTCAAGTTTTTCCATACGATTCTTTTTGTGCTAGACTCAGGCACGTTAGATCGTATTTTAATTCTTTTATTTGTATCGTTCTGTGCTGGAGAATTTGGCACGCCGATACATATTTCTATCTCTCTCTCTCTCTCTCTCTCATTGTTCTGTGCTGGAGAATTTGGCACGCCAACGAGATTTCTATCCCTCTCTCTCTTTCTCATTGTTCTGTGCTGGAGAATTTGGCACGTCAACGAGATTTCTTCCTTTTTTCTATCCTTTAAACAAACTTGAATTAATTATCGAAATATAAATTTAATTATGAAATTCTCTTATTATGCCTAGACGTCGAGGAGGCGTTAAATTTCAAATCCGCCGGGCTATCGCACGTGCCTGTAATAGACCCGCTCTTAACCGTGGTAATAATAAATCGTGGGTGAAAACGTTGTGCAAAGCCACTCAACACTCACAGCTATCTGAAAACTCTGGTGTCGAATATCCGAACGATATTATTTATAATTTGGTGTTAAAATCGGGTCCGAGTAAAATTCGCGTCGTTTCCGACGTTATCGTTCGGAAGAGCATCTTCATTATCGACGCTAATTCGCCATACTCATTGGGACGGTTGGTCGGTTCATCGATCTTCACTCAACGAGAAGAATACCATCCCGATTGTGGAAACATCTCGGGGGCATCGACCGTTTCCCGACCATCAACACCAATCGACATCGAAGTAATAACAATCGATTAACTCATCCGTCGAAGAATAACTAAACGGTAAGTGAGTTTTATTTTATTTTTATTCTGAAAAGGTCATCCGGTAAATATTTCACGAGCATAGGTTTCGGTCCTGAGGGGGAAAATCTCACCTTCTCAAATACGAGATCTAAAATAAGTCTACGCGTCGTACCCCGTGTATCATTTTCCTGGGCAAATAAATTCTTCCGGTTGCCGACCATCGAGCATACTGCTGACGGTAATCCAGTCTGTATCAATCCAATCGGTCAAGTAGAGTTCCACATTTCCAGCAGTCGGTAAACTAACCAACCGCGACCAGGGCAAATCCCTGTCGTACCAAGCGGCCCGCTCTAAAAAGTTTCTCTCTTACCGTCCGTAGCCGTGAATCGTATTGTCGGTATTTCGTTAGATAATTTGTCTCTCTCTCTAAAAATCCGGGCATTAAACCACACGACGTAACACCCACGTGCGATTCGAGATCACAATCGAGTGATGTCGTTTCCGAACGTTCATAAACGTGAAAATTGGAGATCACCGATACACTTTTGTGTGAATCGATACATTTTATCAACATTCACCGACATTTCGAACAGAACAGCTTTCCGACGTGCGATTCGAGATCATAACCTACAATCGAGTAATGTCGTTTCCGAACGTTCATAGACATGAAAATTTGTGATCACCGATACACTTTTGTGCGAATCGATACAAATTAACAAGGTTCACTGACATTTCGTTCTGAATAGCTTTCCGATGTGCGAATCGAGATAATACATTACAATCGAGTGATGTCGTTTCCGAACGTTCATAAACATGAAAATTTGAGATCACCGATACACTTTTGTGCGAATCGATGGAAATTAACAAGATTCACTGACATTTCGTTCTGAATCGCTTTTCGATGTGCGAATCGAGATAATACATTACAATCGAATGATGTCGTTTCCGAACGTTCATAAACGTGAAAATTGGAGATCACCGATACACTTTTGTGTGAATCGATAAAAATTAACAAGATTCACTGAAATTTCGAACAGAACAGCTTTCCGACGTACGATTCGAGATCATAACTTACAATCGAGTGATGTCGTTTCCGAACGTTCATGAACATGAAAATTGGTGATCACCGATACACATTCGTGTAAATCGATACAATTTAACACGCACGATTCGATTTAACACGCGCAGCTTTCCAACGTGCGATTCGAGATCATACCTTAGAGTTGAGTGATGACGTTTCCGAACGTTCATAAACATTAAGAACGGTGATCACCGATACACTTTTGTGTGAATCGATACAATTTAACAACGTTCACTGACATTTCGACTAGCATCGCTTTCCGACGTGCGATTCCAGATCATTACACGTCGGAAAGCGATTCAGAACGAAATGACAGTGAACGTTGTTAATTTGTATCGATTCGCACAAAAGTGTATCGGTGATCACAAATATTCATGTTTATGAACGTTCGGAAACGACATCACTCGATTGTAGGTTATAATCTCGAATCGCACGTCGGAAAGCTGTTCTGTTCGAAATGTCAGTGAATGTTGATAAAATGTATCGATTCACACAAAAGTGTATCGGTGATCTCCAATTTTCACGTTTATGAACGTTCGGAAACGACATCACTCGATTGTAATGTATTATCTCGATTCGCACATCGAAAAGCGATTCAGAACGAAATGTCAGTGAATCTTGTTAATTTCCATCGATTCGCACAAAAGTGTATCGGTGATCACCAATTTTCATGTTCATGAACGTTCGGAAACGACATCACTCGATTGTAATGTATTATCTCGATTCGCACATCGGAAAGCTATTCAGAACGAAATGTCAGTGAACCTTGTTAATTTTTAACGATTTACACAAAAGTGAATCGGTGATCACCAATTTTCACGTTTATGAACGTTCGGAAACGACACCACTCGATTGTAAGGTGTGATCTAGAATCGCACGTGGGAATCTGATTTTGTTCGAAATGTCAGTGAATCTTCTCGATTTGTTGCGATTCTCACAAAAATCTATCGGTGATCACCGTTCTTCATGTTTATGAACGTTCGGAAACGACAACACTCGATTGTTAGCTGTGATCGCGATTCGCACGTCGGAAAGCTGTTCTGTTCGAATTGTCAGTGAATGTTGTTAAATTGTATAGATTCGCACAAAAGTGTATCGGTGATCACCAATTTTCATGTTCATGAACGTTCGGAAACGGCATCACTCGATTGTAAGCTGTGATCGCGATTCGCACATCGGAAAGCGATTCAGAACGAAATATCAGTGAATCTGGTTAATTTGTGTCGATTCACACAAAAGTGTATCCGTGATCACCAATTTTCATGTTCCTGAACGTTCGGAAACGACATCACTCGATTGTAAGGTATGATTTCGAATCGCACGTCGGAAAGCTGTTCTGTTCGAAATGTCAGTGAATCTTGTCAATTTTTATCGAATTACACAAAAGTGTATCGGTGATCATCAATTTTCACGTTTATGAACGTTCGGAAACGACACCACTCGATTGTAAGGTGTGATCTCGAATCGCACGTGGGAATCTGATTTTGTTCGAAATGTCAGTGAATCTTCTTGATTTGTTGCGATTCTCACAAAAATCTATCGGTGATCACCGTTCTTCATGTTTATGAACGTTCGGAAACGACATCACTCGATTGTAAGCTGTGATCGCGATTCGCACATCGGAAAGCGATTCAGAACGAAATGTGAGTGAATCTGGTTAATTTGTATCGATTCATACAAAAGTGTATCGGTGATCACCAATTTTCACGTTTATGAACGTTCGGAAACGACACCACTCGATTGTAAGGTGTGATCTCGAATCGCACGTGGGAATCTGATTTTGTTCGAAATGTCAGTGAATCTTCTTGATTTGTTGCGATTCTCAACAAAAATCTATCGGTGATAACCGTTCTTCATGTTTATGAACGTTCGGAAACGACAACACTCGATTGTAAGCTGTGATCGCGATTCGCACATCGGAAAGCGATTCAGAACGAAATGTCAGTGAATCTGGTTAATTTGTGTCGATTCACACAAAAGTGTATCGGTGATCACCAATTTTCACGTTTATGAACGTTCGGAAATGACATCCCTCGATTGTAAGTTATGATCTCGGATCGCACATCGGAAAGCTGTTCTGTTCGAAATGTCAGTGAATGTTGTTAAATTGTATAGATTCAAACAAAAGTGTATCGGTGATCAGCAATTTGCACGTTTATGAACGTTCGGAAACGACATCACTCGATTGTAATTTATGATCTCGAATCGAAATGTCATTGAATATTGTTAATTTGTCATGAATTGAACAAAAATTTTATTGGTGATCACCAACTTCATGTTTATGAATGTTCGGAAACGTTTTCATCGCTCGATTGTCAGTTCAGATCTCAAATGGCCCTTCGGATTGCGATACTAAATGTCTGTAAAATTGTTGATACGTGACGTTTATCGGTGACCGTTTCCAATGTTTCATAAACATGAAAATAGGTAATCAGCGATAATCTTTTCTGTTAATCGTTACAAATCAACAATTTTTTCCGACATTTCTATCAGAATCGCAATCCGAGATGCGATTCGAGACCGGAACTGACAATCGAACGATGTTGTTTCTGAACGTTCACAAATATGAAAATTGGTGATCACAAATAAACTTTTGTGAGAATCGTTACAAATTATCAAGATTCACTGACAATTCGAACAGAATCGGTTTCCGACGTGCGATTCGAGATCATACCTTACAATCGAGTGATGTCGTTTCCGAACGTTCATGAACATGAAAAATGGTGATCACTGATACACTTTTGTGTGAATCGATAGAAATTAACAAAATTCACTGACATTTCGTTCTGAATCGCTTTCCCGATGTTCGAATCGAGATCATAACTTACAATCGAATGATGTCGTTTCCGAACGTTCATAAACATGAAAATTGGAGATCACCGATACACTTTTGTGTGAATCGACACAAATTAATAAGATTCACTGAAATTTCGTTCTGAATCGCTTTCCGATGTGCGAATCGCGATCACACCTTACAAACAAGTGATGTCGTTTCCGAACGTTCATAAACGTGAAAATTGGTGATCACCGATACACTTTTGTATGCATCGATAGAAATTAACAAGATTCACTGACATTTTGAACAGAACAGCTTTCCGACGTGCGATTCGATATCATAACCTACAATAGAGTGATGTCGTCTCCGAACGTTCATAAACATGAAAATTTGTGATCGCCGATACACTTTTGTGCGAATCGATGGAAATTAACAAGATTCACTGACATTTCGTTCTGAATCGCTTTTCGATATGCGAATCGAGATAATACATTACAATCGAGTGATGTCGTTTCCGAACGTTCATAAACGTGAAAATTGGAGATCACCGATACACTTTTGTGTGAATCGATACATTTTATCAACATTCACGGACATTTCGAACAGAACAGCTTTCCGACGTGCGATTCGAGATCATAACCTACAATCGAGTAATGTCGTTTCCGAACGTTCATAGACATGAAAATTTGTGATCACCGGTACACTTTTGTGCGAATCGATACAAATTAACAAGGTTCACTGACATTTCGTTCTGAATAGCTTTCCGATGTGCGAATCGAGATAATACATTACAATCGAGTGATGTCGTTTCCGAACGTTCATGAACATGAAAATTGGTGATCAACGATACACTTTTGTGTGAATCGACACAAATTAACCAGATTCACTGACATTTCGTTCTGAATCGCTTTCCGATGTGCGAATCGCGATCACAGCTTACAATCGAGTGTTGTTGTTTCCGAACGTTCATAAACATGAAGAACGGTGATCACCGATAGATTTTTGTGAGAATCACAACAAATCAAGAAGATTCACTGACATTTCGAACAAAATCAGATTCCCACGTGCGATTCGAGATCACAATCGAGTGATGTCGTTTCCGAACGTTCATAAACGTGAAAATTGGAGATCACCGATACACTTTTGTGTGAATCGATACATTTTATCAACATTCACCGACATTTCGAACAGAACAGCTTTCCGACGTGCGATTCGAGATCATAACCTACAATCGAGTAATGTCGTTTCCGAACGTTCATAGACATGAAAATTTGTGATCACCGATACACTTTTGTGCGAATCGATACAAATTAACAAGGTTCACTGACATTTCGTTCTGAATAGCTTTCCGATGTGCGAATCGAGATAATACATTACAATCGAGTGATGTCGTTTCCGAACGTTCATAAACATGAAAATTTGTGATCACCGATACACTTTTGTGCGAATCGATGGAAATTAACAAGATTCACTGACATTTCGTTCTGAATCGCTTTTCGATGTGCGAATCGAGATAATACATTACAATCGAATGATGTCGTTTCCGAACGTTCATAAACGTGAAAATTGGAGATCACCGATACACTTTTGTGTGAATCGATAAAAATTAACAAGATTCACTGAAATTTCGAACAGAACAGCTTTCCGACGTACGATTCGAGATCATAACTTACAATCGAGTGATGTCGTTTCCGAACGTTCATGAACATGAAAATTGGTGATCACCGATACACATTCGTGTAAATCGATACAATTTAACACGCACGATTCGATTTAACACGCGCAGCTTTCCAACGTGCGATTCGAGATCATACCTTAGAGTTGAGTGATGACGTTTCCGAACGTTCATAAACATTAAGAACGGTGATCACCGATACACTTTTGTGTGAATCGATACAATTTAACAACGTTCACTGACATTTCGACTAGCATCGCTTTCCGACGTGCGATTCCAGATCATTACACGTCGGAAAGCGATTCAGAACGAAATGACAGTGAACGTTGTTAATTTGTATCGATTCGCACAAAAGTGTATCGGTGATCACAAATATTCATGTTTATGAACGTTCGGAAACGACATCACTCGATTGTAGGTTATAATCTCGAATCGCACGTCGGAAAGCTGTTCTGTTCGAAATGTCAGTGAATGTTGATAAAATGTATCGATTCACACAAAAGTGTATCGGTGATCTCCAATTTTCACGTTTATGAACGTTCGGAAACGACATCACTCGATTGTAATGTATTATCTCGATTCGCACATCGAAAAGCGATTCAGAACGAAATGTCAGTGAATCTGGTTAATTTGTGTCGATTCACACAAAAATGTATCCGTGATCACCAATTTTCATGTTCCTGAACGTTCGGAAACGACATCACTCGATTGTAAGGTATGATTTCGAATCGCACGTCGGAAAGCTGTTCTGTTCGAAATGTCAGTGAATCTTGTCAATTTTTATCGAATTACACAAAAGTGTATCGGTGATCACCAATTTTCACGTTTATGAACGTTCGGAAACGACACCACTCGATTGTAAGGTGTGATCTCGAATCGCACGTGGGAATCTGATTTTGTTCGAAATGTCAGTGAATCTTCTTGATTTGTTGCGATTCTCACAAAAATCTATCGGTGATCACCGTTCTTCATGTTTATGAACGTTCGGAAACGACATCACTCGATTGTAAGCTGTGATCGCGATTCGCACATCGGAAAGCGATTCAGAACGAAATGTGAGTGAATCTGGTTAATTTGTATCGATTCATACAAAAGTGTATCGGTGATCACCAATTTTCACGTTTATGAACGTTCGGAAACGACACCACTCGATTGTAAGGTGTGATCTCGAATCGCACGTGGGAATCTGATTTTGTTCGAAATGTCAGTGAATCTTCTTGATTTGTTGCGATTCTCAACAAAAATCTATCGGTGATAACCGTTCTTCATGTTTATGAACGTTCGGAAACGACAACACTCGATTGTAAGCTGTGATCGCGATTCGCACATCGGAAAGCGATTCAGAACGAAATGTCAGTGAATCTGGTTAATTTGTGTCGATTCACACAAAAGTGTATCGGTGATCACCAATTTTCATGTTCCTGAACGTTCGGAAACGACATCACTCGATTGTAAGGTATGATCTCGAATCGCACGTCGGAAAGCTGTTCTGTTCGAAATGTAAGTGAATGTTGTTAAATTGTATCGATTCACACAAAAGTGTATCGGTGATCACCAATTTTCACGTTTATGAACGTTCGGAAATGACATCCCTCGATTGTAAGTTATGATCTCGGATCGCACGTCGGAAAGCTGTTCTGTTCGAAATGTCAGTGAATGTTGTTAAATTGTATAGATTCAAACAAAAGTGTATCGGTGATCAGCAATTTGCACGTTTATGAACGTTCGGAAACGACATCACTCGATTGTAATTTATGATCTCGAATCGAAATGTCATTGAATATTGTTAATTTGTCATGAATTGAACAAAAATTTTATTGGTGATCACCAACTTCATGTTTATGAATGTTCGGAAACGTTTTCATCGCTCGATTGTCAGTTCAGATCTCAAATGGCCCTTCGGATTGCGATACTAAATGTCTGTAAAATTGTTGATACGTGACGTTTATCGGTGACCGTTTCCAATGTTTCATAAACATGAAAATAGGTAATCAGCGATAATCTTTTCTGTTAATCGTTACAAATCAACAATTTTTTCCGACATTTCTATCAGAATCGCAATCCGAGATGCGATTCGAGACCGGAACTGACAATCGAACGATGTTGTTTCTGAACGTTCACAAATATGAAAATTGGTGATCACAAATAAACTTTTGTGAGAATCGTTACAAATTATCAAGATTCACTGACAATTCGAACAGAATCGGTTTCCGACGTGCGATTCGAGATCATACCTTACAATCGAGTGATGTCGTTTCCGAACGTTCATGAACATGAAAAATGGTGATCACTGATACACTTTTGTGTGAATCGATAGAAATTAACAAAATTCACTGACATTTCGTTCTGAATCGCTTTCCCGATGTGCGAATCGAGATCATAACTTACAATCGAATGATGTCGTTTCCGAACGTTCATAAACATGAAGAACGGTGATCACCGATAGATTTTTGTGAGAATCACAACAAATCAAGAAGATTCACTGACATTTCGAACAAAATCAGATTCCCACGTGCGATTCGAGATCACAATCGAGTGATGTCGTTTCCGAACGTTCATAAACGTGAAAATTGGAGATCACCGATACACTTTTGTGTGAATCGATACATTTTATCAACATTCACCGACATTTCGAACAGAACAGCTTTCCGACGTGCGATTCGAGATCATAACCTACAATCGAGTAATGTCGTTTCCGAACGTTCATAGACATGAACATTTGTGATCACCGATACACTTTTGTGCGAATCGATACAAATTAACAAGGTTCACTGACATTTCGTTCTGAATAGCTTTCCGATGTGCGAATCGAGATAATACATTACAATCGAGTGATGTCGTTTCCGAACGTTCATAAACATGAAAATTTGTGATCACCGATACACTTTTGTGCGAATCGATGGAAATTAACAAGATTCACTGACAATTCGTTCTGAATCGCTTTTCGATGTGCGAATCGAGATAATACATTACAATCGAATGATGTCGTTTCCGAACGTTCATAAACGTGAAAATTGGAGATCACCGATACACTTTTGTGTGAATCGATAAAAATTAACAAGATTCACTGAAATTTCGAACAGAACAGCTTTCCGACGTACGATTCGAGATCATAACTTACAATCGAGTGATGTCGTTTCCGAACGTTCATGAACATGAAAATTGGTGATCACCGATACACATTCGTGTAAATCGATACAATTTAACACGCACGATTCGATTTAACACGCGCAGCTTTCCAACGTGCGATTCGAGATCATACCTTAGAGTTGAGTGATGACGTTTCCGAACGTTCATAAACATTAAGAACGGTGATCACCGATACACTTTTGTGTGAATCGATACAATTTAACAACGTTCACTGACATTTCGACTAGCATCGCTTTCCGACGTGCGATTCCAGATCATTACACGTCGGAAAGCGATTCAGAACGAAATGACAGTGAACGTTGTTAATTTGTATCGATTCGCACAAAAGTGTATCGGTGATCACAAATATTCATGTTTATGAACGTTCGGAAACGACATCACTCGATTGTAGGTTATAATCTCGAATCGCACGTCGGAAAGCTGTTCTGTTCGAAATGTCAGTGAATGTTGATAAAATGTATCGATTCACACAAAAGTGTATCGGTGATCTCCAATTTTCACGTTTATGAACGTTCGGAAACGACATCACTCGATTGTAATGTATTATCTCGATTCGCACATCGAAAAGCGATACAGAACGAAATGTCAGTGAATCTTGTTAATTTCCATCGATTCGCACAAAAGTGTATCGGTGATCACCAATTTTCATGTTCATGAACGTTCGGAAACGACATCACTCGATTGTAATGTATTATCTCGATTCGCACATCGGAAAGCTATTCAGAACGAAATGTCAGTGAACCTTGTTAATTTTTATCGATTTACACAAAAGTGTATCGGTGATCACCAATTTTCACGTTTATGAACGTTCGGAAACGACACCACTCGATTGTAAGGTGTGATCTAGAATCGCACGTGGGAATCTGATTTTGTTCGAAATGTCAGTGAATCTTCTCGATTTGTTGCGATTCTCACAAAAATCTATCGGTGATCACCGTTCTTCATGTTCCTGAACGTTCGGAAACGACATCACTCGATTGTAAGGTATGATTTCGAATCGCACGTCGGAAAGCTGTTCTGTTCGAAATGTCAGTGAATCTTGTCAATTTTTATCGAATTACACAAAAGTGTATCGGTGATCACCAATTTTCACGTTTATGAACGTTCGGAAACGACACCACTCGATTGTAAGGTGTGATCTCGAATCGCACGTGGGAATCTGATTTTGTTCGAAATGTCAGTGAATCTTCTTGATTTGTTGCGATTCTCACAAAAATCTATCGGTGATCCCCGTTCTTCATGTTTATGAACGTTCGGAAACGACATCACTCGATTGTAAGCTGTGATCGCGATTCGCACATCGGAAAGCGATTCAGAACGAAATGTGAGTGAATCTGGTTAATTTGTATCGATTCATACAAAAGTGTATCGGTGATCACCAATTTTCACGTTTATGAACGTTCGGAAACGACACCACTCGATTGTAAGGTGTGATCTCGAATCGCACGTGGGAATCTGATTTTGTTCGAAATGTCAGTGAATCTTCTTGATTTGTTGCGACTCTCAACAAAAATCTATCGGTGATAACCGTTCTTCATGTTTATGAACGTTCGGAAACGACAACACTCGATTGTAAGCTGTGATCGCGATTCGCACATCGGAAAGCGATTCAGAACGAAATGTCAGTGAATCTGGTTAATTTGTGTCGATTCACACAAAAGTGTATCGGTGATCACCAATTTTCATGTTCCTGAACGTTCGGAAACGACATCACTCGATTGTAAGGTATGATCTCGAATCGCACGTCGGAAAGCTGTTCTGTTCGAAATGTAAGTGAATGTTGTTAAATTGTATCGATTCACACAAAAGTGTATCGGTGATCACCAATTTTCACGTTTATGAACGTTCGGAAACGACATCACTCGATTGTAATTTATGATCTCGAATCGAAATGTCATTGAATATTGTTAATTTGTCATGAATTGAACAAAAATTTTATTGGTGATCACCAACTTCATGTTTATGAATGTTCGGAAACGTTTTCATCGCTCGATTGTCAGTTCAGATCTCAAATGGCCCTTCGGATTGCGATACTAAATGTCTGTAAAATTGTTGATATGTGACGTTTATCGGTGACCGTTTCCAATGTTTCATAAACATGAAAATAGGTAATCAGCGATAATCTTTTCTGTTAATCGTTACAAATCAACAATTTTTTCCGACATTTCTATCAGAATCGCAATCCGAGATGCGATTCGAGACCGGAACTGACAATCGAACGATGTTGTTTCTGAACGTTCACAAATATGAAAATTGGTGATCACAAATAAACTTTTGTGAGAATCGTTACAAATTATCAAGATTCACTGACAATTCGAACAGAATCGGTTTCCGACGTGCGATCCGAGATCATACCTTACAATCGAGTGATGTCGTTTCCGAACGTTCATCAACATGAAAAATGGTGATCACTGATACACTTTTGTGTGAATCGATAGAAATTAACAAAATTCACTGACATTTCGTTCTGAATCGCTTTCCCGATGTGCGAATCGAGATCATAACTTACAATCGAATGATGTCGTTTCCGAACGTTCATAAACATGAAAATTGGAGATCACCGATACACTTTTGTGTGAATCGACACAAATTAATAAGATTCACTGAAATTTCGTTCTGAATCGCTTTCCGATGTGCGAATCGCGATCACACCTTACAAACAAGTGATGTCGTTTCCGAACGTTCATAAACATGAAAATTTGTGATCACCGATACACTTTTGTGCGAATCGATGGAAATTAACAAGATTCACTGACATTTCGTTCTGAATCGCTTTTCGATGTGCGAATCGAGATAATACATTACAATCGAATGATGTCGTTTCCGAACGTTCATAAACGTGAAAATTGGAGATCACCGATACACTTTTGTGTGAATCGATAAAAATTAACAAGATTCACTGAAATTTCGAACAGAACAGCATTCCGACGTGCGATTCGAGATCATAACTTACAATCGAGTGATGTCGTTTCCGAACGTTCATGAACATGAAAATTGGTGATCACCGATACACATTCGTGTAAATCGATACAATTTAACACGCGCGATTCGATTTAACACGCGCAGCTTTCCAACGTGCGATTCGAGATCATACCTTAGAATTGAGTGATGACGTTTCCGAACGTTCATAAACATTAAGAACGGTGATCACCGATACAATTTTGTGTGAATCGATACAATTTAACAACATTCACTGACATTTCGACTAGCATCGCTTTCCGACGTGCGATTCGAGATCATTACACGTCGGAAAGCGATTCAGAACGAAATGACAGTGAACGTTGTTAATTTGTATCGATTCGCACAAAAGTGTATCGGTGATCACAAATATTCATGTTTATGAACGTTCGGAAACGACATCACTCGATTGTAAGGTATGATCTCGAATCGCACGTCGGAGAGCTGTTCTGTTCGAAATGTCAGTGAATCTTGTTAATTTTTATCGATTTACACAAAAGTGTATCGGTGATCACCAATTTTCACGTTTATGAACGTTCGGAAACGACACCACTCGATTGTAAGGTGTGATCTAGAATCGCACGTGGGAATCTGATTTTGTTCGAAATGTCAGTGAATCTTCTCGATTTGTTGCGATTCTCACAAAAATCTATCGGTGATCACCGTTCTTCATGTTTATGAACGTTCGGAAACGACAACACTCGATTGTAAGCTGTGATCGCGATTCGCACGTCGGAAAGCTGTTCTGTTCGAAATGTCAGTGAATGTTGTTAAATTGTATCGATTCACACAAAAGTGTATCGGTGATCACCAATTTTCACGTTTATGAACGTTCGGAAACGACATCACTCGATTGTAAGGTATGATCTCGAATCGCACGTCGGAAAGCTGTTCTGTTCGAAATGTCAGTGAATGTTGTTAAATTGTATCGATTTACACAAAAGTGTATCGGTGATCACCAATTTTCACGTTTATGAACGTTCGGAAACGACAACACTCGATTGTAAGCTGTGATCGCGATTCGCACATCGGAAAGCGATTCAGAACGAAATGTCAGTGAATCTGGTTAATTTGTGTCGATTCACACAAAAGTGTATCGGTGATCTCCAATTTTCATGTTTATGAACGTTAGGAAACAACAACACTCGATTGTAAGCTGTGATCGCGATTCGCACATCGGAAAGCGATTCAGAACGAAATGTCAGTGAATCTGGTTAATTTGTGTCGATTCACACAAAAGTGTATCGGTGATCACCAATTTTCATGTTCATGAACTTTCGGAAACGACATCACTCCATTGTAAGGTATGATCTCGAATCGCACGTCGGAAAGCTGTTCTGTTCGAAATGTCAGTGAATCTTGTTAATTTTTATCGATTTACACAAAAGTGTATCGGTGATCACCAATTTTCACGTTTATGAACGTTCGGAAACGACACCACTCGATTGTAAGGTGTGATCTAGAATCGCACGTGGGAATCTGATTTTGTTCGAAATGTCAGTGAATCTTCTCGATTTGTTGCGATTCTCACAAAAATCTATCGGTGATCACCGTTCTTCATGTTTATGAACGTTCGGAAACGACAACACTCGATTGTAAGCTGTGATCGCGATTCGCACGTCGGAAAGCTGTTCTGTTCGAATTGTCAGTGAATGTTGTTAAATTGTATAGATTCGCACAAAAGTGTATCGGTGATCACCAATTTTCATGTTCATGAACGTTCGGAAACGGCATCACTCGATTGTAAGCTGTGATCGCGATTCGCACATCGGAAAGCGATTCAGAACGAAATGTCAGTGAATCTGGTTAATTTGTGTCGATTCACACAAAAGTGTATCGGTGATCACCAATTTTCATGTTCCTGAACGTTCGGAAACGATTCGAAAACACTCGATTGTAAGGTATGATTTCGAATCGCACGTCGGAAAGCTGTTCTGTTCGAAATGTCAGTGAATCTTGTCAATTTTTATCGAATTACACAAAAGTGTATCGGTGATCACCAATTTTCACGTATATGAACGTTCGGAAACGACACCACTCGATTGTAAGGTGTGATCTCGAATCGCACGTGGGAATCTGATTTTGTTCGAAATGTCAGTGAATCTTCTTGATTTGTTGCGATTCTCACAAAAATCTATCGGTGATCACCGTTCTTCATGTTTATGAACGTTCGGAAACGACATCACTCGATTGTAAGCTGTGATCGCGATTCGCACATCGGAAAGCGATTCAGAACGAAATGTGAGTGAATCTGGTTAATTTGTATCGAATTACACAAAAGTGTATCGGTGATCACCAATTTTCACGTTTATGAACGTTCGGAAACGACACCACTCGATTGTAAGGTGTGATCTCGAATCGCACGTGGGAATCTGATTTTGTTCGAAATGTCAGTGAATCTTCTTGATTTGTTGCGATTCTCAACAAAAATCTATCGGTGATAACCGTTCTTCATGTTTATGAACGTTCGGAAACGACAACACTCGATTGTAAGCTGTGATCGCGATTCGCACATCGGAAAGCGATTCAGAACGAAATGTCAGTGAATCTGGTTAATTTGTGTCGATTCACACAAAAGTGTATCGGTGATCACCAATTTTCATGTTCCTGAACGTTCGGAAACGACATCACTCGATTGTAATGTATGATCTCGAATCGCACGTCGGAAAGCTGTTCTGTTCGAAATGTAAGTGAATGTTGTTAAATTGTATCGATTCACACAAAAGTGTATCGGTGATCACCAATTTTCACGTTTATGAACGTTCGGAAATGACATCCCTCGATTGTAAGTTGTGATCTCGGATCGCACGTCGGAAAGCTGTTCTGTTCGAAATGTCAGTGAATGTTGTTAAATTGTATAGATTCAAACAAAAGTGTATCGGTGATCAGCAATTTGCACGTTTATGAACGTTCGGAAACGACATCACTCGATTGTAATTTATGATCTCGAATCGAAATGTCATTGAATATTGTTAATTTGTCATGAATTGAACAAAAATTTTATTGGTGATCACCAACTTCATGTTTATGAATGTTCGGAAACGTTTTCATCGCTCGATTGTCAGTTCAGATCTCAAATGGCCCTTCGGATTGCGATACTAAATGTCTGTAAAATTGTTGATACGTGACGTTTATCGGTGACCGTTTCCAATGTTTCATAAACATGAAAATAGGTAATCAGCGATAATCTTTTCTGTTAATCGTTACAAATCAACAATTTTTTCCGACATTTCTATCAGAATCGCAATCCGAGATGCGATTCGAGACCGGAACTGACAATCGAACGATGTTGTTTCTGAACGTTCACAAATATGAAAATTGGTGATCACAAATAAACTTTTGTGAGAATCGTTACAAATTATCAAGATTCACTGACAATTCGAACAGAATCGGTTTCCGACGTGCGATTCGAGATCATACCTTACAATCGAGTGATGTCGTTTCCGTTCGTTCATGAACATGAAAAATGGTGATCACTGATACACTTTTGTGTGAATCGATAGAAATTAACAAAATTCACTGACATTTCGTTCTGAATCGCTTTCCCGATGTGCGAATCGAGATCATAACTTACAATCGAATGATGTCGTTTCCGAACGTTCATAAACATGAAAATTGGAGATCACCGATACACTTTTGTGTGAATCGACACAAATTAATAAGATTCACTGAAATTTCGTTCTGAATCGCTTTCCGATGTGCGAATCGCGATCACACCTTACAAACAAGTGATGTCGTTTCCGAACGTTCATAAACGTGAAAATTGGTGATCACCGATACACTTTTGTATGAATCGATAGAAATTAACAAGATTCACTGACATTTTGAACAGAACAGCTTTCCGACGTGCGATTCGATATCATAACCTACAATAGAGTGATGTCGTCTCCGAACGTTCATAAACATGAAAATTTGTGATCGCCGATACACTTTTGTGCGAATCGATGGAAATTAACAAGATTCACTGACATTTCGTTCTGAATCGCTTTTCGATATGCGAATCGAGATAATACATTACAATCGAGTGATGTCGTTTCCGAACGTTCATAAACGTGAAAATTGGAGATCACCGATACACTTTTGTGTGAATCGATACATTTTATCAACATTCACGGACATTTCGAACAGAACAGCTTTCCGACGTGCGATTCGAGATCATAACCTACAATCGAGTAATGTCGTTTCCGAACGTTCATAGACATGAAAATTTGTGATCACCGATACACTTTTGTGCGAATCGATACAAATTAACAAGGTTCACTGACATTTCGTTCTGAATAGCTTTCCGATGTGCGAATCGAGATAATACATTACAATCGAGTGATGTCGTTTCCGAACGTTCATGAACATGAAAATTGGTGATCACCGATACACTTTTGTGTGAATCGACACAAATTAACCAGATTCACTGACATTTCGTTCTGAATCGCTTTCCGATGTGCGAATCGCGATCACAGCTTACAATCGAGTGTTGTTGTTTCCGAACGTTCATAAACATGAAGAACGGTGATCACCGATAGATTTTTGTGAGAATCACAACAAATCAAGAAGATTCACAGACATTTCGAACAAAATCAGATTCCCACGTGCGATTCGAGATCACAATCGAGTGATGTCGTTTCCGAACGTTCATAAACGTGAAAATTGGAGATCACCGATACACTTTTGTGTGAATCGATACATTTTATCAACATTCACCGACATTTCGAACAGAACAGCTTTCCGACGTGCGATTCGAGATCATAACCTACAATCGAGTAATGTCGTTTCCGAACGTTCATAGACATGAAAATTTGTGATCACCGATACACTTTTGTGCGAATCGATACAAATTAACAAGGTTCACTGACATTTCGTTCTGAATAGCTTTCCGATGTGCGAATCGAGATAATACATTACAATCGAGTGATGTCGTTTCCGAACGTTCATAAACATGAAAATTTGTGATCACCGATACACTTTTGTGCGAATCGATGGAAATTAACAAGATTCACTGACATTTCGTTCTGAATCGCTTTTCGATGTGCGAATCGAGATAATACATTACAATCGAATGATGTCGTTTCTGAACGTTCATAAACGTGAAAATTGGAGATCACCGATACACTTTTGTGTGAATCGATAAAATTTAACAAGATTCACTGAAATTTCGAACAGAACAGCTTTCCGACGTACGATTCGAGATCATAACTTACAATCGAGTGATGTCGTTTCCGAACGTTCATGAACATGAAAATTGGTGATCACCGATACACATTCGTGTAAATCGATACAATTTAACACGCACGATTCGATTTAACACGCGCAGCTTTCCAACGTGCGATTCGAGATCATACCTTAGAGTTGAGTGATGACGTTTCCGAACGTTCATAAACATTAAGAACGGTGATCACCGATACACTTTTGTGTGAATCGATACAATTTAACAACGTTCACTGACATTTCGACTAGCATCGCTTTCCGACGTGCGATTCCAGATCATTACACGTCGGAAAGCGATTCAGAACGAAATGACAGTGAACGTTGTTAATTTGTATCGATTCGCACAAAAGTGTATCGGTGATCACAAATATTCATGTTTATGAACGTTCGGAAACGACATCACTCGATTGTAGGTTATAATCTCGAATCGCACGTCGGAAAGCTGTTCTGTTCGAAATGTCAGTGAATGTTGATAAAATGTATCGATTCACACAAAAGTGTATCGGTGATCTCCAATTTTCACGTTTATGAACGTTCGGAAACGACATCACTCGATTGTAATGTATTATCTCGATTCGCACATCGAAAAGCGATACAGAACGAAATGTCAGTGAATCTTGTTAATTTCCATCGATTCGCACAAAAGTGTATCGGTGATCACCAATTTTCATGTTCATGAACGTTCGGAAACGACATCACTCGATTGTAATGTATTATCTCGATTCGCACATCGGAAAGCTATTCAGAACGAAATGTCAGTGAACCTTGTTAATTTTTATCGATTTACACAAAAGTGTATCGGTGATCACCAATTTTCACGTTTATGAACGTTCGGAAACGACACCACTCGATTGTAAGGTGTGATCTAGAATCGCACGTGGGAATCTGATTTTGTTCGAAATGTCAGTGAATCTTCTCGATTTGTTGCGATTCTCACAAAAATCTATCGGTGATCACCGTTCTTCATGTTCCTGAACGTTCGGAAACGACATCACTCGATTGTAAGGTATGATTTCGAATCGCACGTCGGAAAGCTGTTCTGTTCGAAATGTCAGTGAATCTTGTCAATTTTTATCGAATTACACAAAAGTGTATCGGTGATCACCAATTTTCACGTTTATGAACGTTCGGAAACGACACCACTCGATTGTAAGGTGTGATCTCGAATCGCACGTGGGAATCTGATTTTGTTCGAAATGTCAGTGAATCTTCTTGATTTGTTGCGATTCTCACAAAAATCTATCGGTGATCCCCGTTCTTCATGTTTATGAACGTTCGGAAACGACATCACTCGATTGTAAGCTGTGATCGCGATTCGCACATCGGAAAGCGATTCAGAACGAAATGTGAGTGAATCTGGTTAATTTGTATCGATTCATACAAAAGTGTATCGGTGATCACCAATTTTCACGTTTATGAACGTTCGGAAACGACACCACTCGATTGTAAGGTGTGATCTCGAATCGCACGTGGGAATCTGATTTTGTTCGAAATGTCAGTGAATCTTCTTGATTTGTTGCGACTCTCAACAAAAATCTATCGGTGATAACCGTTCTTCATGTTTATGAACGTTCGGAAACGACAACACTCGATTGTAAGCTGTGATCGCGATTCGCACATCGGAAAGCGATTCAGAACGAAATGTCAGTGAATCTGGTTAATTTGTGTCGATTCACACAAAAGTGTATCGGTGATCACCAATTTTCATGTTCCTGAACGTTCGGAAACGACATCACTCGATTGTAAGGTATGATCTCGAATCGCACGTCGGAAAGCTGTTCTGTTCGAAATGTAAGTGAATGTTGTTAAATTGTATCGATTCACACAAAAGTGTATCGGTGATCACCAATTTTCACGTTTATGAACGTTCGGAAACGACATCACTCGATTGTAATTTATGATCTCGAATCGAAATGTCATTGAATATTGTTAATTTGTCATGAATTGAACAAAAATTTTATTGGTGATCACCAACTTCATGTTTATGAATGTTCGGAAACGTTTTCATCGCTCGATTGTCAGTTCAGATCTCAAATGGCCCTTCGGATTGCGATACTAAATGTCTGTAAAATTGTTGATATGTGACGTTTATCGGTGACCGTTTCCAATGTTTCATAAACATGAAAATAGGTAATCAGCGATAATCTTTTCTGTTAATCGTTACAAATCAACAATTTTTTCCGACATTTCTATCAGAATCGCAATCCGAGATGCGATTCGAGACCGGAACTGACAATCGAACGATGTTGTTTCTGAACGTTCACAAATATGAAAATTGGTGATCACAAATAAACTTTTGTGAGAATCGTTACAAATTATCAAGATTCACTGACAATTCGAACAGAATCGGTTTCCGACGTGCGATCCGAGATCATACCTTACAATCGAGTGATGTCGTTTCCGAACGTTCATCAACATGAAAAATGGTGATCACTGATACACTTTTGTGTGAATCGATAGAAATTAACAAAATTCACTGACATTTCGTTCTGAATCGCTTTCCCGATGTGCGAATCGAGATCATAACTTACAATCGAATGATGTCGTTTCCGAACGTTCATAAACATGAAAATTGGAGATCACCGATACACTTTTGTGTGAATCGACACAAATTAATAAGATTCACTGAAATTTCGTTCTGAATCGCTTTCCGATGTGCGAATCGCGATCACACCTTACAAACAAGTGATGTCGTTTCCGAACGTTCATAAACATGAAAATTTGTGATCACCGATACACTTTTGTGCGAATCGATGGAAATTAACAAGATTCACTGACATTTCGTTCTGAATCGCTTTTCGATGTGCGAATCGAGATAATACATTACAATCGAATGATGTCGTTTCCGAACGTTCATAAACGTGAAAATTGGAGATCACCGATACACTTTTGTGTGAATCGATAAAAATTAACAAGATTCACTGAAATTTCGAACAGAACAGCATTCCGACGTGCGATTCGAGATCATAACTTACAATCGAGTGATGTCGTTTCCGAACGTTCATGAACATGAAAATTGGTGATCACCGATACACATTCGTGTAAATCGATACAATTTAACACGCGCGATTCGATTTAACACGCGCAGCTTTCCAACGTGCGATTCGAGATCATACCTTAGAATTGAGTGATGACGTTTCCGAACGTTCATAAACATTAAGAACGGTGATCACCGATACAATTTTGTGTGAATCGATACAATTTAACAACATTCACTGACATTTCGACTAGCATCGCTTTCCGACGTGCGATTCGAGATCATTACACGTCGGAAAGCGATTCAGAACGAAATGACAGTGAACGTTGTTAATTTGTATCGATTCGCACAAAAGTGTATCGGTGATCACAAATATTCATGTTTATGAACGTTCGGAAACGACATCACTCGATTGTAAGGTATGATCTCGAATCGCACGTCGGAGAGCTGTTCTGTTCGAAATGTCAGTGAATCTTGTTAATTTTTATCGATTTACACAAAAGTGTATCGGTGATCACCAATTTTCACGTTTATGAACGTTCGGAAACGACACCACTCGATTGTAAGGTGTGATCTAGAATCGCACGTGGGAATCTGATTTTGTTCGAAATGTCAGTGAATCTTCTCGATTTGTTGCGATTCTCACAAAAATCTATCGGTGATCACCGTTCTTCATGTTTATGAACGTTCGGAAACGACAACACTCGATTGTAAGCTGTGATCGCGATTCGCACGTCGGAAAGCTGTTCTGTTCGAAATGTCAGTGAATGTTGTTAAATTGTATCGATTCACACAAAAGTGTATCGGTGATCACCAATTTTCACGTTTATGAACGTTCGGAAACGACATCACTCGATTGTAAGGTATGATCTCGAATCGCACGTCGGAAAGCTGTTCTGTTCGAAATGTCAGTGAATGTTGTTAAATTGTATCGATTTACACAAAAGTGTATCGGTGATCACCAATTTTCACGTTTATGAACGTTCGGAAACGACAACACTCGATTGTAAGCTGTGATCGCGATTCGCACATCGGAAAGCGATTCAGAACGAAATGTCAGTGAATCTGGTTAATTTGTGTCGATTCACACAAAAGTGTATCGGTGATCTCCAATTTTCATGTTTATGAACGTTAGGAAACAACAACACTCGATTGTAAGCTGTGATCGCGATTCGCACATCGGAAAGCGATTCAGAACGAAATGTCAGTGAATCTGGTTAATTTGTGTCGATTCACACAAAAGTGTATCGGTGATCACCAATTTTCATGTTCATGAACTTTCGGAAACGACATCACTCCATTGTAAGGTATGATCTCGAATCGCACGTCGGAAAGCTGTTCTGTTCGAAATGTCAGTGAATCTTGTTAATTTTTATCGATTTACACAAAAGTGTATCGGTGATCACCAATTTTCACGTTTATGAACGTTCGGAAACGACACCACTCGATTGTAAGGTGTGATCTAGAATCGCACGTGGGAATCTGATTTTGTTCGAAATGTCAGTGAATCTTCTCGATTTGTTGCGATTCTCACAAAAATCTATCGGTGATCACCGTTCTTCATGTTTATGAACGTTCGGAAACGACAACACTCGATTGTAAGCTGTGATCGCGATTCGCACGTCGGAAAGCTGTTCTGTTCGAATTGTCAGTGAATGTTGTTAAATTGTATAGATTCGCACAAAAGTGTATCGGTGATCACCAATTTTCATGTTCATGAACGTTCGGAAACGGCATCACTCGATTGTAAGCTGTGATCGCGATTCGCACATCGGAAAGCGATTCAGAACGAAATGTCAGTGAATCTGGTTAATTTGTGTCGATTCACACAAAAGTGTATCGGTGATCACCAATTTTCATGTTCCTGAACGTTCGGAAACGATTCGAAAACACTCGATTGTAAGGTATGATTTCGAATCGCACGTCGGAAAGCTGTTCTGTTCGAAATGTCAGTGAATCTTGTCAATTTTTATCGAATTACACAAAAGTGTATCGGTGATCACCAATTTTCACGTATATGAACGTTCGGAAACGACACCACTCGATTGTGAGGTGTGATCTCGAATCGCACGTGGGAATCTGATTTTGTTCGAAATGTCAGTGAATCTTCTTGATTTGTTGCGATTCTCACAAAAATCTATCGGTGATCACCGTTCTTCATGTTTATGAACGTTCGGAAACGACATCACTCGATTGTAAGCTGTGATCGCGATTCGCACATCGGAAAGCGATTCAGAACGAAATGTGAGTGAATCTGGTTAATTTGTATCGAATTACACAAAAGTGTATCGGTGATCACCAATTTTCACGTTTATGAACGTTCGGAAACGACACCACTCGATTGTAAGGTGTGATCTCGAATCGCACGTGGGAATCTGATTTTGTTCGAAATGTCAGTGAATCTTCTTGATTTGTTGCGATTCTCAACAAAAATCTATCGGTGATAACCGTTCTTCATGTTTATGAACGTTCGGAAACGACAACACTCGATTGTAAGCTGTGATCGCGATTCGCACATCGGAAAGCGATTCAGAACGAAATGTCAGTGAATCTGGTTAATTTGTGTCGATTCACACAAAAGTGTATCGGTGATCACCAATTTTCATGTTCCTGAACGTTCGGAAACGACATCACTCGATTGTAATGTATGATCTCGAATCGCACGTCGGAAAGCTGTTCTGTTCGAAATGTAAGTGAATGTTGTTAAATTGTATCGATTCACACAAAAGTGTATCGGTGATCACCAATTTTCACGATTATGAACGTTCGGAAATGACATCCCTCGATTGTAAGTTATGATCTCGGATCGCACGTCGGAAAGCTGTTCTGTTCGAAATGTCAGTGAATGTTGTTAAATTGTATAGATTCAAACAAAAGTGTATCGGTGATCAGCAATTTGCACGTTTATGAACGTTCGGAAACGACATCACTCGATTGTAATTTATGATCTCGAATCGAAATGTCATTGAATATTGTTAATTTGTCATGAATTGAACAAAAATTTTATTGGTGATCACCAACTTCATGTTTATGAATGTTCGGAAACGTTTTCATCGCTCGATTGTCAGTTCAGATCTCAAATGGCCCTTCGGATTGCGATACTAAATGTCTGTAAAATTGTTGATACGTGACGTTTATCGGTGACCGTTTCCAATGTTTCATAAACATGAAAATAGGTAATCAGCGATAATCTTTTCTGTTAATCGTTACAAATCAACAATTTTTTCCGACATTTCTATCAGAATCGCAATCCGAGATGCGATTCGAGACCGGAACTGACAATCGAACGATGTTGTTTCTGAACGTTCACAAATATGAAAATTGGTGATCACAAATAAACTTTTGTGAGAATCGTTACAAATTATCAAGATTCACTGACAATTCGAACAGAATCGGTTTCCGACGTGCGATTCGAGATCATACCTTACAATCGAGTGATGTCGTTTCCGAACGTTCATGAACATGAAAAATGGTGATCACTGATACACTTTTGTGTGAATCGATAGAAATTAACAAAATTCACTGACATTTCGTTCTGAATCGCTTTCCCGATGTGCGAATCGAGATCATAACTTACAATCGAATGATGTCGTTTCCGAACGTTCATAAACATGAAAATTGGAGATCACCGATACACTTTTGTGTGAATCGACACAAATTAATAAGATTCACTGAAATTTCGTTCTGAATCGCTTTCCGATGTGCGAATCGCGATCACACCATACAAACAAGTGATGTCGTTTCCGAACGTTCATAAACGTGAAAATTGGTGATCACCGATACACTTTTGTATGAATCGATAGAAATTAACAAGATTCACTGACATTTTGAACAGAACAGCTTTCCGACGTGCGATTCGATATCATAACCTACAATAGAGTGATGTCGTCTCCGAACGTTCATAAACATGAAAATTTGTGATCGCCGATACACTTTTGTGCGAATCGATGGAAATTAACAAGATTCACTGACATTTCGTTCTGAATCGCTTTTCGATATGCGAATCGAGATAATACATTACAATCGAGTGATGTCGTTTCCGAACGTTCATAAACGTGAAAATTGGAGATCACCGATACACTTTTGTGTGAATCGATACATTTTATCAACATTCACGGACATTTCGAACAGAACAGCTTTCCGACGTGCGATTCGAGATCATAACCTACAATCGAGTAATGTCGTTTCCGAACGTTCATAGACATGAAAATTTGTGATCACCGATACACTTTTGTGCGAATCGATACAAATTAACAAGGTTCACTGACATTTCGTTCTGAATAGCTTTCCGATGTGCGAATCGAGATAATACATTACAATCGAGTGATGTCGTTTCCGAACGTTCATGAACATGAAAATTGGTGATCACCGATACACTTTTGTGTGAATCGACACAAATTAACCAGATTCACTGACATTTCGTTCTGAATCGCTTTCCGATGTGCGAATCGCGATCACAGCTTACAATCGAGTGTTGTTGTTTCCGAACGTTCATAAACATGAAGAACGGTGATCACCGATAGATTTTTGTGAGAATCACAACAAATCAAGAAGATTCACAGACATTTCGAACAAAATCAGATTCCCACGTGCGATTCGAGATCACAATCGAGTGATGTCGTTTCCGAACGTTCATAAACGTGAAAATTGGAGATCACCGATACACTTTTGTGTGAATCGATACAATTTATCAACATTCACCGACATTTCGAACAGAACAGCTTTCCGACGTGCGATTCGAGATCATAACCTACAATCGAGTAATGTCGTTTCCGAACGTTCATAGACATGAAAATTTGTGATCACCGATACACTTTTGTGCGAATCGATACAAATTAACAAGGTTCACTGACATTTCGTTCTGAATAGCTTTCCGATGTGCGAATCGAGATAATACATTACAATCGAGTGATGTCGTTTCCGAACGTTCATAAACATGAAAATTTGTGATCACCGATACACTTTTGTGCGAATCGATGGAAATTAACAAGATTCACTGACATTTCGTTCTGAATCGCTTTTCGATGTGCGAATCGAGATAATACATTACAATCGAATGATGTCGTTTCCGAACGTTCATAAACGTGAAAATTGGAGATCACCGATACACTTTTGTGTGAATCGATAAAATTTAACAAGATTCACTGAAATTTCGAACAGAACAGCTTTCCGACGTACGATTCGAGATCATAACTTACAATCGAGTGATGTCGTTTCCGAACGTTCATGAACATGAAAATTGGTGATCACCGATACACATTCGTGTAAATCGATACAATTTAACACGCACGATTCGATTTAACACGCGCAGCTTTCCAACGTGCGATTCGAGATCATACCTTAGAGTTGAGTGATGACGTTTCCGAACGTTCATAAACATTAAGAACGGTGATCACCGATACACTTTTGTGTGAATCGATACAATTTAACAACGTTCACTGACATTTCGACTAGCATCGCTTTCCGACGTGCGATTCCAGATCATTACACGTCGGAAAGCGATTCAGAACGAAATGACAGTGAACGTTGTTAATTTGTATCGATTCGCACAAAAGTGTATCGGTGATCACAAATATTCATGTTTATGAACGTTCGGAAACGACATCACTCGATTGTAGGTTATAATCTCGAATCGCACGTCGGAAAGCTGTTCTGTTCGAAATGTCAGTGAATGTTGATAAAATGTATCGATTCACACAAAAGTGTATCGGTGATCTCCAATTTTCACGTTTATGAACGTTCGGAAACGACATCACTCGATTGTAATGTATTATCTCGATTCGCACATCGAAAAGCGATACAGAACGAAATGTCAGTGAATCTTGTTAATTTCCATCGATTCGCACAAAAGTGTATCGGTGATCACCAATTTTCATGTTCATGAACGTTCGGAAACGACATCACTCGATTGTAATGTATTATCTCGATTCGCACATCGGAAAGCTATTCAGAACGAAATGTCAGTGAACCTTGTTAATTTTTATCGATTTACACAAAAGTGTATCGGTGATCACCAATTTTCACGTTTATGAACGTTCGGAAACGACACCACTCGATTGTAAGGTGTGATCTAGAATCGCACGTGGGAATCTGATTTTGTTCGAAATGTCAGTGAATCTTCTCGATTTGTTGCGATTCTCACAAAAATCTATCGGTGATCACCGTTCTTCATGTTCCTGAACGTTCGGAAACGACATCACTCGATTGTAAGGTATGATTTCGAATCGCACGTCGGAAAGCTGTTCTGTTCGAAATGTCAGTGAATCTTGTCAATTTTTATCGAATTACACAAAAGTGTATCGGTGATCACCAATTTTCACGTTTATGAACGTTCGGAAACGACACCACTCGATTGTAAGGTGTGATCTCGAATCGCACGTGGGAATCTGATTTTGTTCGAAATGTCAGTGAATCTTCTTGATTTGTTGCGATTCTCACAAAAATCTATCGGTGATCCCCGTTCTTCATGTTTATGAACGTTCGGAAACGACATCACTCGATTGTAAGCTGTGATCGCGATTCGCACATCGGAAAGCGATTCAGAACGAAATGTGAGTGAATCTGGTTAATTTGTATCGATTCATACAAAAGTGTATCGGTGATCACCAATTTTCACGTTTATGAACGTTCGGAAACGACACCACTCGATTGTAAGGTGTGATCTCGAATCGCACGTGGGAATCTGATTTTGTTCGAAATGTCAGTGAATCTTCTTGATTTGTTGCGACTCTCAACAAAAATCTATCGGTGATAACCGTTCTTCATGTTTATGAACGTTCGGAAACGACAACACTCGATTGTAAGCTGTGATCGCGATTCGCACATCGGAAAGCGATTCAGAACGAAATGTCAGTGAATCTGGTTAATTTGTGTCGATTCACACAAAAGTGTATCGGTGATCACCAATTTTCATGTTCCTGAACGTTCGGAAACGACATCACTCGATTGTAAGGTATGATCTCGAATCGCACGTCGGAAAGCTGTTCTGTTCGAAATGTAAGTGAATGTTGTTAAATTGTATCGATTCACACAAAAGTGTATCGGTGATCACCAATTTTCACGTTTATGAACGTTCGGAAACGACATCACTCGATTGTAATTTATGATCTCGAATCGAAATGTCATTGAATATTGTTAATTTGTCATGAATTGAACAAAAATTTTATTGGTGATCACCAACTTCATGTTTATGAATGTTCGGAAACGTTTTCATCGCTCGATTGTCAGTTCAGATCTCAAATGGCCCTTCGGATTGCGATACTAAATGTCTGTAAAATTGTTGATATGTGACGTTTATCGGTGACCGTTTCCAATGTTTCATAAACATGAAAATAGGTAATCAGCGATAATCTTTTCTGTTAATCGTTACAAATCAACAATTTTTTCCGACATTTCTATCAGAATCGCAATCCGAGATGCGATTCGAGACCGGAACTGACAATCGAACGATGTTGTTTCTGAACGTTCACAAATATGAAAATTGGTGATCACAAATAAACTTTTGTGAGAATCGTTACAAATTATCAAGATTCACTGACAATTCGAACAGAATCGGTTTCCGACGTGCGATCCGAGATCATACCTTACAATCGAGTGATGTCGTTTCCGAACGTTCATCAACATGAAAAATGGTGATCACTGATACACTTTTGTGTGAATCGATAGAAATTAACAAAATTCACTGACATTTCGTTCTGAATCGCTTTCCCGATGTGCGAATCGAGATCATAACTTACAATCGAATGATGTCGTTTCCGAACGTTCATAAACATGAAAATTGGAGATCACCGATACACTTTTGTGTGAATCGACACAAATTAATAAGATTCACTGAAATTTCGTTCTGAATCGCTTTCCGATGTGCGAATCGCGATCACACCTTACAAACAAGTGATGTCGTTTCCGAACGTTCATAAACGTGAAAATTGGTGATCACCGATACACTTTTGTATGAATCGATAGAAATTAACAAGATTCACTGACATTTTGAACAGGACAGCTTTCCGACGTGCGATTCGATATCATAACCTACAATAGAGTGATGTCGTCTCCGAACGTTCATAAACATGAAAATTTGTGATCGCCGATACACTTTTGTGCGAATCGATGGAAATTAACAAGATTCACTGACATTTCGTTCTGAATCGCTTTTCGATGTGCGAATCGAGATAATACATTACAATCGAGTGATGTCGTTTCCGAACGTTCATAAACGTGAAAATTGGAGATCACCGATACACTTTTGTGTGAATCGATACATTTTATCAACATTCACGGACATTTCGAACAGAACAGCTTTCCGACGTGCGATTCGAGATCATAACCTACAATCGACAGATGTCGTTTCCGTACGTTCATAAACATGAAAATTTGTGATCACCGATACACTTTTGTGCGAAACGATACAAATTAACAAGGTTCACTGACATTTCGTTCTGAATAGCTTTCCGATGTGCGAATCGAGATAATACATTACAATCGAGTGATGTCGTTTCCGAACGTTCATAAACATGAAAATTTGTGATCACCGATACACTTTTGTGCGAATCGATGGAAATTAACAAGATTCACTGACATTTCGTTCTGAATCGCTTTTCGATGTGCGAATCGAGATAATACATTACAATCGAATGATGTCGTTTCCGAACGTTCATAAACGTGAAAATTGGAGATCACCGATACACTTTTGTGTGAATCGATAAAAATTAACAAGATTCACTGAAATTTCGAACAGAACAGCATTCCGACGTGCGATTCGAGATCATAACTTACAATCGAGTGATGTCGTTTCCGAACGTTCATGAACATGAAAATTGGTGATCACCGATACACATTCGTGTAAATCGATACAATTTAACACGCGCGATTCGATTTAACACGCGCAGCTTTCCAACGTGCGATTCGAGATCATACCTTAGAATTGAGTGATGACGTTTCCGAACGTTCATAAACATTAAGAACGGTGATCACCGATACAATTTTGTGTGAATCGATACAATTTAACAACATTCACTGACATTTCGACTAGCATCGCTTTCCGACGTGCGATTCGAGATCATTACACGTCGGAAAGCGATTCAGAACGACATGACAGTGAACGTTGTTAATTTGTATCGATTCGCACAAAAGTGTATCGGTGATCACAAATATTCATGTTTATGAACGTTCGGAAACGACATCACTCGATTGTAAGGTATGATCTCGAATCGCACGTCGGAGAGCTGTTCTGTTCGAAATGTCAGTGAATCTTGTTAATTTTTATCGATTTACACAAAAGTGTATCGGTGATCACCAATTTTCACGTTTATGAACGTTCGGAAACGACACCACTCGATTGTAAGGTGTGATCTAGAATCGCACGTGGGAATCTGATTTTGTTCGAAATGTCAGTGAATCTTCTCGATTTGTTGCGATTCTCACAAAAATCTATCGGTGATCACCGTTCTTCATGTTTATGAACGTTCGGAAACGACAACACTCGATTGTAAGCTGTGATCGCGATTCGCACGTCGGAAAGCTGTTCTGTTCGAAATGTCAGTGAATGTTGTTAAATTGTATCGATTCACACAAAAGTGTATCGGTGATCACCAATTTTCACGTTTATGAACGTTCGGAAACGACATCACTCGATTGTAAGGTATGATCTCGAATCGCACGTCGGAAAGCTGTTCTGTTCGAAATGTCAGTGAATGTTGTTAAATTGTATCGATTTACACAAAAGTGTATCGGTGATCACCAATTTTCACGTTTATGAACGTTCGGAAACGACAACACTCGATTGTAAGCTGTGATCGCGATTCGCACATCGGAAAGCGTTTCAGAACGAAATGTCAGTGAATCTGGTTAATTTGTGTCGATTCACACAAAAGTGTATCGGTGATCTCCAATTTTCATGTTTATGAACGTTAGGAAACAACAACACTCGATTGTAAGCTGTGATCGCGATTCGCACATCGGAAAGCGATTCAGAACGAAATGTCAGTGAATCTGGTTAATTTGTGTCGATTCACACAAAAGTGTATCGGTGATCACCAATTTTCATGTTCATGAACTTTCGGAAACGACATCACTCCATTGTAAGGTATGATCTCGAATCGCACGTCGGAAAGCTGTTCTGTTCGAAATGTCAGTGAATCTTGTTAATTTTTATCGATTTACACAAAAGTGTATCGGTGATCACCAATTTTCATGTTCATGAACGTTCGGAAACGGCATCACTCGATTGTAAGCTGTGATCGCGATTCGCACATCGGAAAGCGATTCAGAACGAAATGTCAGTGAATCTGGTTAATTTGTGTCGATTCACACAAAAGTGTATCGGTGATCACCAATTTTCATGTTCCTGAACGTTCGGAAACGATTCGAAAACACTCGATTGTAAGGTATGATTTCGAATCGCACGTCGGAAAGCTGTTCTGTTCGAAATGTCAGTGAATCTTGTCAATTTTTATCGAATTACACAAAAGTGTATCGGTGATCACCAATTTTCACGTATATGAACGTTCGGAAACGACACCACTCGATTGTAAGGTGTGATCTCGAATCGCACGTGGGAATCTGATTTTGTTCGAAATGTCAGTGAATCTTCTTGATTTGTTGCGATTCTCACAAAAATCTATCGGTGATCACCGTTCTTCATGTTTATGAACGTTCGGAAACGACATCACTCGATTGTAAGCTGTGATCGCGATTCGCACATCGGAAAGCGATTCAGAACGAAATGTGAGTGAATCTGGTTAATTTGTATCGAATTACACAAAAGTGTATCGGTGATCACCAATTTTCACGTTTATGAACGTTCGGAAACGACACCACTCGATTGTAAGGTGTGATCTCGAATCGCACGTGGGAATCTGATTTTGTTCGAAATGTCAGTGAATCTTCTTGATTTGTTGCGATTCTCAACAAAAATCTATCGGTGATAACCGTTCTTCATGTTTATGAACGTTCGGAAACGACAACACTCGATTGTAAGCTGTGATCGCGATTCGCACATCGGAAAGCGATTCAGAACGAAATGTCAGTGAATCTGGTTAATTTGTGTCGATTCACACAAAAGTGTATCGGTGATCACCAATTTTCATGTTCCTGAACGTTCGGAAACGACATCACTCGATTGTAATGTATGATCTCGAATCGCACGTCGGAAAGCTGTTCTGTTCGAAATGTAAGTGAATGTTGTTAAATTGTATCGATTCACACAAAAGTGTATCGGTGATCACCAATTTTCACGTTTATGAACGTTCGGAAATGACATCCCTCGATTGTAAGTTATGATCTCGGATCGCACGTCGGAAAGCTGTTCTGTTCGAAATGTCAGTGAATGTTGTTAAATTGTATAGATTCAAACAAAAGTGTATCGGTGATCAGCAATTTGCACGTTTATGAACGTTCGGAAACGACATCACTCGATTGTAATTTATGATCTCGAATCGAAATGTCATTGAATATTGTTAATTTGTCATGAATTGAACAAAAATTTTATTGGTGATCACCAACTTCATGTTTATGAATGTTCGGAAACGTTTTCATCGCTCGATTGTCAGTTCAGATCTCAAATGGCCCTTCGGATTGCGATACTAAATGTCTGTAAAATTTTTGATATGTGACGTTTATCGGTGACCGTTTCCAATGTTTCATAAACATGAAAATAGGTAATCAGCGATAATCTTTTCTGTTAATCGTTACAAATCAACAATTTTTTCCGACATTTCTATCAGAATCGCAATCCGAGATGCGATTCGAGACCGGAACTGACAATCGAACGATGTTGTTTCTGAACGTTCACAAACAAGTAAAAAATAATAAACCGAAAAATCGCGCGTGAAATCATTTTGGAAAGCGATGCCTCATTCTTCTTATGAGATTCGAACAGCTAAATCAACTGAAAAAAATTCCATCTAATTTACGTGCGGCATTAAAATTTATTATATTAATTCGAGGCCAAGTATTTTCTAATGAATTGAAAAAAGTTACCATTTGAATTACGTGCAGCACTAAAATTTATGATATCAATCGGTGGACAAGTATTTTATTAGTAACTCCAAATTTTGACATTATTGAATTGTTCTAAGAAGCTTTCAAATCCAAAAGAATCACATGCAAGCTAGTCATTTCTTACTCTATGGTGGCAGAGACTTATAAGAAAATCGATTCCTCTCAGACTTTCAGGATCCTCTGGTATTATTCACAAAATTCGACGTCGATTGGATCGATACAAATTATGTTTAAATATGTGTTAAAAGTACTTGTCCGGCCCATCACTTTCCGTTTAAATTGTTTATCCAAATAAAAGTCAGAGCTTGTCTAGAACTGATGGATCACAAGCATTCATGCAGAGGGAATTGAGAGAATTATCTTCAAGTAATTTTTACTTAATTGCACTAATTAAATAAAAAACGGAAACAAATTATTCCGCAATATAGAAGGGATATTATTGTGCATCGATAAATGAAAAAAATTGTACATAATGTATATGTTCAAGCTTCCAAAATAACTCTGCAGTTTACATTCGATGCGGGCAATTTTTACTTCCCACTTATTCTTCCAGCGAACGAGTTCCATTCGGAATAAGAACTAACCTATACTATTATTAAAAACATAAAATTAATAATGAATCGCATTTCAACAAACTTTTAACGAGATTCTGCCGTGCCATTTCGTTTTTTTATGATTGATTCTTTATTGAATGAATAGTGATGGGCCGGACAAGTACTTTTAACACATATTTAAACATAATTTGTATCGATCCAATCGACGTCGAATTTTGTGAATAATACCAGAGGATCCTGAAAGTCTGAGAGGAATCGATTTTCTTATAAGTCTCTGCCACCATAGAGTAAGAAATGACTAGCTTGCATGTGATTCTTTTGGATTTGAAAGCTTCTTAGAACAATTCAATAATGTCAAAATTTGGAGTTACTAATAAAATACTTGTCCACCGATTGATATCATAAATTTTAGTGCTGCACGTAATTCAAATGGTAACTTTTTTCAATTCATTAGAAAATACTTGGCCTCGAATTAATATAATAAATTTTAATGCCGCACGTAAATTAGATGGAATTTTTTTCAGTTGATTTAGCTGTTCGAATCTCATAAGAAGAATGAGGCATCGCTTTCCAAAATGATTTCACGCGCGATTTTTCGGTTTATTATTTTTTACTTGTTATTTGATTCTTTTGACACTTTAAAAAATAGATGCAGATTAGTTTTTTTTAACATAACGTTTTTTCAAGATTTGTAAAATTTTTTTCGAATTGTTCTGTATTTTTTTTTATGAAATAATTTTTTTTTACAATTAAAAAAAAATTTTGTTTAAAGTTTTTTTTATGGGTGGAATTATCAGCAAACGAGGGACCATCAATGTACTTGTCCCAACCTTTTTTTCCCTAGGGGAAGTTTATGGTTTGATATCACGTCTTTTTTCTCAAAAGATCCTTATTTATGTTCAGATGACTATAAGATTTTAGTTTAAATATCTATGAATTGTTTATAATTTTCGGCGTATAACGTTGGTTTTCACGAAAAAAGACCTATTTTTCGTCGACATTATACTGAAAATATTTCGATAGAGGTTTATTCTTGGACTTTGGTGATTTTTCTCTTTGTCTTCTAATATGTTTCGTCCATTGGGAACTCAAGAGCATGGAGCAATGCGTGTTGCGGGCCGAGATATGATTTTCGGCTGATAACGTTAGGAAAAATAAAGGAAAAGAGGAAAGATAGATCAAATTCAAGACACAACAAATCCAACGGAATTGGCCCTTTTTAAATGTTGCTTTTGCATTCTGAATCTAGACATTTTCGTGTCATTCAAAACGTGTCCCCGATGAAATATATTTCCAAAGTTTGCAAGTGACCGCTGAGATCCAATTATCTACAGTTTGATAGTTGCTGAAAAAAGGCACCCGGAAACATTTATTATGTCAGAACTCAAAGAAGCAAAAAAAACTGAGCGTACTTAATTCAACAGGAGCAACGGAATTCAAAGACGTTTAAGGTATCTGCATTGGTTTTGGAGAAAAACAATTTCAGGAGAATTCAGGAATGAATTTAAAAGTTTAAAAACTCAGAATAAAATAGAAAACGGAAAATTTAGGAATTTAGAAAAGCTGAAGACGTTTGTGATGAATTTTTGAGATTACATGTTACGGTTGGAGTAAAAAATTTAAATGATTGGCACACATGCTGCGACACAAAAATATGAAAGTTTGGAGGTATTCGCTTCATACCGCAGTAATACAAACTTCAATAGTATTTAAAAAGAAATACTTTAAAACTTACTAAACCAAGTTCTATTACTCATTCTCATAATCAAAGATAGGGGGTGATACTTAACACACATATTTATGCACAGAAATTTCAGAGTTCGCAGGTATCTGCTGCGATTCAATGTATCTGCGCAATAAATTTTGAACACAGCAATTTAAAATCTATCGATAAATGAGCAACTGAAGACTTCTGTGATGAGTTTTTTACTTCATATATATGTTACAGTTAGTTTTAAAAAGTAAAATGAGTGGCACAGTATATCAATTTTATAATTCGCAGATTTTTGCTGTATTTCAATAATCCAAATCTATAGTATTATAGAGAAAAGTTGGCAAAAGTCATGATGTTACGTTGAAATGACATAGCAAACATTGTATTCAGAAATTCTGTATGTTCCCATGGATGTTAGCAGGCATTATATTGATCGCATGCAAAACGAAGCAACTGTAGACTTAGTGTAATGAATCTTTTCACTAATAATTCCACATTTGTAGTTTGCAAAGTGGGAATACTCAACATACATGTCATTTCATAAGTATTGTGGTCAAAATTTGTGTTTGCCTACTATATTCCAAAGATTCGACTTTTCATATGATCAGCAACCAAAGCATCCAAAGACTTTTTGGAATAAGTTTCAAAATTTGTTACTCGACAGACCAGGTGGAAAAAGAATAACTACACTTATATCAAGACCAGAAACTGTTTTGAGAATCTGATGTACAAAATGTGAGAGTGATGATCATAGCTGGAAACCTCTTGAATCACGTTACTACAATCAGCATGAAGAAATAGTAGAAAATCATAGGACACATATTAAGCAATTAATTAATGATATGTATCGATCCGCTGCAAACCGATGGAGTGAAAACAAGGATCGGAGAGGGCAGAGCCAAACTGAATATGAAGCAAAATATGGGAAACATGAGAAATAAATTAGAAAACATTTATTCAAATAAAGTTTACATCATTCTAACAGTTCTGTGTGTTTTTGTTGTATTTATTCATATATATAATCTGACGCCTTCATATATATAACCTAGCCTACTGACGATATATTTACACTGGACAATATTTCTCGCACTCTGTTTTAATTGAAAGATTATTTTAGTTAACGCTTATTTCCAGTCGAACAAAATCATGAAATCTTGAAGTTTTCGTTGACATATGCATCGCGCATTTTTTATATCCTTTTTCGCACACATATCACAGACTACATTTACGCGGCCGCTTTGATACTGGTTTAGTATATCACAAAATTTAACGAAATAAATAGTAATATGCACTTCGTTAGATGACGAAAATTATTTTTAGTTATCCCGCACGCACTTCGTAACATCATAACCCCAAACGTCAACATGACGTGAAACTTCGCCTGGTGACTTTCGAGCTCTCGGCATGTGACGTCAGTCCGCGACACCGCCGCGAAGTTAGACCGAGGGACATGAGGCCTTTGATGGTATTATATACAGACATGTCAAATTTCTGAATGTGTTAGTAACTTTTGCATAATCTTGAGCCTGTGCAAAGTTTTTTCTCAGCAATTACGCTACTGGTCGTGTTGGTTTCGGGCTCATTCGAAAGAGATTTTGAAATTTAGTCTCCAAACTAATTTTCGCTTAACAAAACATCTCTTGAGCTCCGCAATGCCAGAAAATGACATGCCAGTTTTACCCCCACCACCGCGAATCGTTTTATTCAGAGAAAAGATAGTCTCGGCGAGAGCCTCAGGCCAGCAGACGACAGGGCTGTCAATGTACTTGTTCCGAGACTCTACCGAGTCTCTTGAAACACGATGCACACGATTTCAAGACCGTATGACAGATTTGTAGTTCGATATTTTCCCACGTAACGAACGGGCTACCTAGTACGGGTATGTTTCGCTGTAAAAATACCGAAACAGCGCTCGGTAGCCCGCTAAAACATCGCACGGTCACCCTTCTCAGGATCGAAGATCGAACTTTTTTCATTAGCACGTGGGAGACAGCGGACGATACATCGGGCGAGAGGAGTCATTTCGAGTGATAATAAACAACGTAAGTACTGAATGAAAATATATTTGTCATTACCATAAAATATTTCAATAATGAATATTAATATGTTTCATCACGATTCAGATCAAAATGAAGCGGCGAAAGACAATTGACATATGATCAGACAAACTATGGCAAAGGACTGATTAAACCTCTCCTTTGCTGTGGTTTCAAGGAAAAAAGATTGCAATTTCTCTTCGTCACTTCATATCTGTTCACGTCTTAATGAAACATCAGTATTCATGTAGATTATACGTAACAGTGAATTCAGTGAACTCCAGTGAGTATTTTTGCAAAAATATAAACTGATGTTATTCGAATTCATTATTATCTGTCAACTACATTGGTATCTATGTTTGAACGACTTTTGTATTAATACCAAGCGGTTGTATTAATATCAAGAAGTTTCGTTATGGCAAAACTATGGTGAAAGACTGATCAAACCATCAGTCCTTTGCCATGGTTTGACAGATGCCAATTTTGCAATTGCCATTTGTGATATCAAGTGAAAAGTCAATGGAATGAGGATAGCAATGACGATGAGAGAAAATAATGAATAAAAATAGCATTCTCAATTTGTATTTGTGAGAAAGTACTCAATTTCCTATATATATGGAAACGCTATGCTTATACACTTGAACTTTAGTGATCAATTACTCGATAACTGTACAGAAGAAAAATCTTAAAAAATTTGTATTGTCAAATTTGGCCCTAAAGAATATGTTCACCAAATTTTATTAAATTCTTATCATTTTGAAATTTTTTATGTATTTAACATGGTTTAGCATGGCAACATTGTATCGCCTGTACCGAATATCCTTAAGAGCATGGATCAGTCGACTAACCTCACCTCAAATTTTCGAAATGAAAATTCTCCGCTGTCGTTTGACTAATCAAAAAAAGGCTCTGTCAGCGGACGCGGAAAGATGGCAACAATACGCTGACAGGGGCTTTTTTTTATTTCTCAAACCGTGTCGAACATATTCAATTTCGAAAATTGCAGCTATCTCTCTCGCACTCACGGTGGCGAGATAGCGACTGCTCCATGACCTTAAGAGGATGGATATCGCAACCGCGAGTGCGAGAGATCTAGCTGCAAATTACGATGCTGAAGTTTGCAACGCTGGAGTTCAACGAAATGAACAAAAAAAAAAACATTTTTAATTCATTAATTTTTTATGTCACGAAATATCGGCGCCGGTTGAAAAATTTCAAATTGCAAATTCGGCAAGGAACGAAATTAGAGAATTACTGCAATTGTTGGAGGATTTTTTATATAATTTCGTTATACTCGAACATTGCAAACTTCAGCGTCATTGCAAATTTCGAAATTAAAATTCTTTGACACAGTTTGATCTATTAAAAAAAGGCTCTGTCAGTCGATTTTTGCCATCGTCCTGCGTAGGCTGACAGAGCCTTTTTATAATCAGTCAAACTGTATCAAAGAATTTCGATTTCGAAAATTCCAAGTGAGGTTAGTCGTCTGATCCATACTCTTAATGAAAAAGAAATTGCAATTCCTGTCCTTCGTATGAGATTTTTTCAAATGGAAATAAAACATTGATAGCGATGATGTTCACAGATTTTAATGGATTCAAATAATATCCTTAAGTGTTTATTTGTGGAAAGTTACCAAACGGGACTTTCCACGTCCAAAATTATGAAGTACATGGAAATAAGTGGTTTTTTTTTAGATTCAAAGATATATTAACCCATTAACGCCCAAGCGTGATTTTTTACCAAACGTTCAACGCCATTATTTTTTATGTTATCGGTGTTGAACAAAATTTTTTTCCCGATATATCGACGTAGAATTTCATGCTCTTCCAGAATATTGGCTCAAAATTTCGATTAGACATAAAGAGAAAAAATATGGCCGATTCAAACATGAAAAACATGAACATTTTTGAAAAAAAAAATTTTTGTTTTTTTTTGCAATGTACCACAAAGAGTTCATACTGTAATCATGATCAGGGATGATTACGATAGTTGAAGTTTAAAAGGGAATTTTCATGTAATCATTGAATCACTCTTTTTTGATATTGATATTCGTGTAGTTTTTGAATAATGATTGATTGAACTCCTTAGTACTTTTTTGAAAGCGAACCCTGGAGGATGTCAAATTCTTTCGGTGTAGTCACCGATGAGAAATTCCACACGACTATGAAATTGGAATAATGATTATGTTATTTTTCCACTTCCCATGTCATTTTTCCATTTCCATATCGGTATTGGAATCTCAGTGCTAACTATCATGAAGGAGTTTTTACACTCAATAGTGTTTATTATTTCTAGAACAGTCATTTACATTATGATTAATTTTTGTCACCAGCATGGATTTATCAATGAACAGAACGCAATGTCGGATCCAGGAGATTCAGCAACAACAGCGAGAGTTGCAAAATGAACTCGTGGGGCTCCAACATATGTGCCCGCCAATACCCCGGACGCAAACGGTGCACCAGTCGTTGCCGCAAGAACGGTGGGCACAACAGCCTCCGCAGCACCAGCAGTGGCAACAACAGCAGCAGCATTATCAGGTGCACCGAATGCCGCAGGAGTATAGCCAGGAGCGGTTAATCCCCCAGCAACTCCCGCCGAACAACAACGCTGCCTGGATTCGGCAGCAAGCCGTACCACAGGTACCATTACCGATGGAGGACAGGGTGCCTTACCGGCCGAGTGTCAGCTACCAACCGATCTCAAGGTAAATTTCGGACTATTATAATCTATTTTGGCTCTGGAATTGAAAAAAAAATTCTAACATTAATTTATGATTTCTCATTAGGTGTTCCTGTCCTTCGCCAACGGCGTATCAAGACTTATGGGCATAAGAATTGTTTATAATTAGACTGAACAATTTGAGGGCGGTTTAATGAACATCCAATTGATATTTCTATCTTTACATCATCTTTACAGATCGTATCAACAACTGGAGCAGAAGGCAGACGAACTGCGCACGGAGAAGGGGAGGATATTGGGAGTAAGTATTAATAAGTACTAGGGTGGGTCAAAAAATCGACTTTGCTTTTTTTTGGATCGGACACAGAAAAGCTAGTATCTAAGCACCTCTAGAAAGTACTCACCAAAAACGAGCTCTTAATATTAAGGGGAAGATCCTCCTTATCACGGTTTTCCATTTTTATTTCAGTCTGATAAAAAAATGGTCATATTTAATCATTAATTGATTGTTAAATCAACCTTCGTCACATATTTTTATAGAAAATCGAATGCTCTATAATAAAGGTCTCAAACTTTTTTCATTAATGTAAACATTTACAAGATATTCGGGGTTGAAAGTTGAAGAATTTATTAAAAATTTTCATTTTTTATTTTTAGTTTGGTTACCTAATGAAAAAAAATTATTGCCAAATGGGTACAGCATATTTCCGTAGGAAATTAATTGCTCTACAAAAAAAGTCTCTTGCGTTTAATCGATTACTCTAACTGTTTACCGTGTATTCCTATTCGAATCCCAATGCATACTGATTTCAATAGGTTTTTAATAACTATCTTGAATTTATCCATATAATTCATGAATTTTAAGAATATTTATAAAAATTTAAGCCCATAAAATAATTTATGATCCATTGCATAAATGAATAACGTTTTTATTTGAGAAATATCATTAAATGTATCAATAGAACAGAAAAAAATCCGAACCAAAATTTTTAGCTTGACTTAACGATTGCACCGATGATAATTCCGATTTTCCACGGGTAATAATCGTCTGGCAGGATGATGAAGGTTGACTTGGAACTAGAAGAAGATAGTTTTTATTTTTCTAAAGCAATCGATAAAATTCGATGTTTAGAATATTCAAAAGTGAGCGAACCATTATGCTCATTTAACTTTTAATAAAAAATATTTTACGTTTTCTTTCTTACTCATAAAAATTTGTTTATTATAAAGCTCTCTCTGATATTTTGCATTATGAAATGTGTGATATTTAAAGCACATTTGATTAAATGATACCAAAAGAAATGGAGTTGGTCAATTCAAATAATTGAAAAATTAAGAATCGTCTACTTGTATAATATCATTTACAGTATTACTATAGTTTTGTGATAGATACTTACTACTTTCTTCTACTTCCATCAAATCTTCACTTATGGTTAGAAGTGTACATTATGATGAATAAATTTTTTCGGGGTACCGCTTTTTTTATTCGAATATAAATTTTTAATACGATCATCGAGTACTTTCAAAGATTTTTTATCAACAATATCGAATAACATTTTGAGTTCATTCTGAAATGTTGATTCTTTTTGTTTTGGTGTTGCCGATTTCTTACGTTTGAAGTTTTTTTGTATTCTTGACCATCTATTATGACACCGAATAATTTTTTTCACGATATTAGCATTTCCAGAAATCGGAATATGATTTTTTTTCCATAGCTCAATAAATTGATCTGCTGAATTTTTAGCACTTTGTTTAATGGAATATTTTAGAACATTCAGCTGATGGAAAAATACACACATAACCGCTTTTACTGTTGGTAATTATAGTTCGAGAATTTTTGGCATAGGTACACCAATTAAAAGGACTTCCTTATTCATGCCAAATGATGTGGAGTAACATTCCTGACCTTACGCGACCGAATACAAACCCGAAACACTGCGCGATGTTTTTCCCGAACGCACACAAGACTGAACGCGTTGTTGATAGGCGGCGACCGTATTGGCAAGCGATACAAAGGCTCAAGACAAACTGCGGCGCACGACACTAGCGGCGCCAAACGTTGAAAAGTCGAATTAAAACATCGAAAATATATTCTTTTTGTTTCTTGTTGTATTCAAATGTAACTAAAAAAATTTGTACATTTCATATAAGCCAGGTGAATAATATCAAATCACGATTCTAAATTGTGATAAGAGCAATATTATAAAACGAATTTTTTTATGCAAATTGATTAGAAAGGAATATATTCCCGAACAAAAGATAAGACAAAAGATATGGATAAATTCAAGATAGTTATTAAAAACCTATTGAAATCAGTATGCATTGAGATTTCATAGGTATATACGGAAAACGGTTAGAGTAATCGATTAAATGCAAGAGAGCTTTTTTTGTAGAGTAATTAATTTCCTATGGAAATATGCTATACTCATTTGGCAATAATTTTTTTTCATTAAGTAACCAAACTAACAATGAAGAATGAAAATTTTTAATAAAATCTTCAACTTTTAACCCCGAATATCTTGTAAATGGGTAGATTAATGAAAAAAATGTCAGAGATCATTTTTATAGGACATTCGATTTCCTATAAAAATATGTGGCGAGAGTTGGCTTAATATTCGATAAATGATGAAATATGACAAATTTTTATATCAGACTGAAATAAAAATGGAAAACCGTGATGAGGAGGATCTTCCCCGTAACATTAAGAGCTCATTTTTGGTGAGTACTTTCTGGAGGTGTCTAGAAACTAGCTTTTCTGTGTCTCATTCAAAAGAAAAACAAAGTCGTTTTTTTCTACCCACTCTAATAAGTACTTTCAAATTGAAATTATTCAGAAGCGCGCCCACGTTTGAGCACAAAGTATAGAAGTGGCAAGAATATTCGCCTTTTTCCCTTTCTTGAAATTATTAGTAATTTCCATCAATTCTGTTTCAGAAACTGTCCGCTGAGCGGAAACACGGAGCGGCTATGAAAAAAAAAGGTTACGGCGATGCAGCGAATCGTGAAATAATTTAAGTTCTAGAAAAAATAAAATATTCACCGTAACCCGCGTATCTTTATTTGTATGATAATCCCCGAAAATCCCCTGTCTCAATTCGAAAAAAATAAAATATTCACGACAACCCACGTATATTTATTTGTATGGTAGCCCCCGGAAACCTCCTGTTTCAAAGTTCGTTGAAATTTAAATCCCGGGGCGGGTGACTTCCGCCGATTTTTTTTTGTTCGCAATTTTTTTGGTATCACTGTTGGACTACTCTGACCGATCAATGAAATAAAAAAGATGGGAATCTCCAAACAACCAGAGTAAAATAATTCGTAAAAAACTTCACCCCCTGTAAGAGTGACTTCCGGCAATTTTTTTTTGTCCGCAATTTTTTCGATATTACTCCTGGACTCCCCTAGTTGATCTATGAAATAACAAAGATAAGAATCCGAAATCAACCCTGGTAAGAAAATTCGTAAAAATTTTCACCCTCGGTAAGGGTGACTTCCGCCGATTTTTTCTTGTTCGCAATTTTTTTGGTATCACTGTTGGACTACTCTGACCGATCTATTAAATAAAAAAGATGAGAATCCCCAAACGAACAGAGTAATTCGTAAAAAATTTCACCCCCTGTAAGGGTAACTTCCGGCAATTTTTTTTTGTCTGCAATTTTTTCGATATTACTCCTGGACACCCCCGGTCGATCTATGAAATAAAAAATATAAGAATCCCAAATAAGCCTTGGTAAAAAAATTCGTAAAAATTTTCACCCCCGTAAGGGTGACTTCCGCCGAATTTTTTTTGTTTGCAATTTTTTTGGTATTACTGCTAGACTATTGTGACCGATCTATGAAATAAAAAAGATGAGAATCCCCAAACAATCAGAGTAAAATAATTCATAAAAAATTTCACCCCCTGTAAGGGTGACTGGCGGAAATTTTTTTTTGTCCGCAATTATTTCCATAAACCGTAAACTTCCCCTAGGGAAAAAAAGGTTGGGACAAGTACATTGATGGTCTCTTGTTTCTGGATGACATAGAAAAAAGACTCAGAACCAGGAAAAAAATTCTATAGAAATAATAAACGAAAAATTGAAAAGTTCAAAAAAATTCAACAAAAATAAAAAATAATCGAAAAAAATTCTGTAAAGAAAAATAAAAAATTTTCAAAAAATTCATAAATATTGGACAAATGGAAAAATGTACTATCCAAGTTACATGCAGTATAAAAATGTATGATATCAATTGGAGGCCAAGTTTTTATTGATAATTTGGAATATTTATCCAACAAATCGGAAACTTTAATTGAAATTTATGATAATTATTTTCAAGAAAAAAGTTAATGAAAAAAAGTCATAACGGAAGTTACGTGCAGTACTAAAATGTATTATATCAATTCGAGGTCAAGTATTTATCAGTTATTCGAAATATAATCTCCGGCAACAAATGAGCGTTGAGAATCCTTGTCGGGCTCACAACGTTTTATCAAAATTACTAAAAAATGAATGAAAATAAAATCATTAAAAATTCACATGAAAATCATTCGTTACTTCAATAAGGTACACACTTTAAAGAATCGATTCCCCTCCGACTTTCAGGATCTCCTGGTATTATTCACAACATTCAACTTCGATTGGATCGGTACAAATTATGTTCAAATACGTCTTAAACGTACTTGTCCGGCCCATCACTTTTTATTCAAATTGCTCATTCGAAAACAAATCAGGACTGTTCTATAATGACAAATATAATAAAATCGATAGAAATAAAAATAATATCTCCAAGTAATTTGAACTTGATTGTTCGCAAGTTCGTATAGCAATATCCACTTCTCATTTTCTTCAGTGAACACATACCATTCGGTAAGAACCAATGAAAATGAGAAATAATCAGGCACATTACTAGAAATTTTCGAACCTACTCAGCCATGAAATGTTTTTTTTTTCTATAGTCACGTACACATTTTGATAAATATCACTAGTCGAGTACGACACGTGGATTCCTGGAATTTGGAGAAAAATGATTTTGTTGTGAATTATGACTCCATACAATATAAATAGATTAATCAACTTCATCTTTCATTTTCGTTTCATTTTGACAAGAGTGATTCGAAGGAAAATTATTTTCTCGGGAATTACTGTTCCTTAATATTAACACATGCATTAACTTCGTTTTTGATTTGTTTTCGAATGAGCAATTTGAATAAAAAGTGATGGGCCGGACAAGTACGTTTAAGACGTATTTGAACATAATTTGTACCGATCCAATCGAAGTTGAATGTTGTGAATAATACCAGGAGATCCTGAAAGTCGGAGGGGAATCGATTCTTTAAAGTGTGTACCTTATTGAAGTAACGAATGATTTTCATGTGAATTTTTAATGATTTTATTTTCATTCATTTTTTAGTAATTTTGATAAAACGTTGTGAGCCCGACAAGGATTCTCAACGCTCATTTGTTGCCGGAGATTATATTTCGAATAACTGATAAATACTTGACCTCGAATTGATATAATACATTTTAGTACTGCACGTAACTTCCGTTATGACTTTTTTTCATTAACTTTTTTCTTGAAAATAATTATCATAAATTTCAATTAAAGTTTCCGATTTGTTGGATAAATATTCCAAATTATCAATAAAAACTTGGCCTCCAATTGATATCATACATTTTTATACTGCATGTAACTTGGATAGTACATTTTTCCATTTGTCCAATATTTATGAATTTTTTGAAAATTTTTTATTTTTCTTTACAGAATTTTTTTCGATTATTTTTTATTTTTGTTGAATTTTTTTGAACTTTTCAATTTTTCGTTTATTATTTCTATAGAATTTTTTTCCTGGTTCTGAGTCTTTTTTCTATGTCATCCAGAAACAAGAGACCATCAATGTACTTGTCCCAACCTTTTTTTCCCTAGGGGAAGTTTACGGTTTGATATCACGCCTTTTTTCTCAAAAGTTCCTCATTTATGTTATGACGGTTATAGGATTTTAGTATAAATTTCTATGAATTATTTGCTTAGTATATTTTTATAGATTCCATTCTCATACGAACAATTTTTATGGGATAATCTTTTTCATGAAATTATCAGCAAATAAGGGACCATAAATGTACTTTTCCCAATCTTATTTTCCCTCGGTATGATGTTTGGCTTATAAAGTTGGTTTCCACCATAAAAGACCAATTTTTCGTAAAAATTGTAGTGAAGATATTTCGTCACAAGACTGCCCTTGAACTTTGGCGATTTTTTTCCTTATACTCTAATATGTTATGCCTATTAGGAACTCAACAGCATAGAGGAATCCGGGATGATAGGCCCGAGAAATGAATTTCGGTTTATAATGTTGGTTTCCACGTAAAAGACCAATTTTTCTTCAAAATTGTACTGAAAATATTTCGGCACTGGTTTGGTCTTGGACTTTGGTGATTTTTCTCCTTGTCTTCTAATATGTTTTGTCTATTGGGAACCCAAGAGCATGAAGAAATGCGTGTTGTGGGCCGTAATATGATTTTCGGCTTATAACGTTGGTTTCCACGAAATAAGATCTATTTTTCGTCAAAATTGTACTGGAAATATTTCGTCACCGGTCTGTCCTTGGCCTTTGCCGATTTTTTCCAAGTCTTCATACCAAGAAACAACTGACGTAAAGATTTCCTTAATAGAACAGACTTTATTTATAACTTTTCTTCAAAATTCAAATGAAAGATAGATCACATTCAAAACACGAAAAATCCAACAGATTTGCCCACTTTGAATGTCGCTTTTGCATTCTGAATCTAGAGATTTCATTTCATCCAAAACGTGCCCCCAATGAAATATATTTCCAAAGTTTGCAAGTGGCCGCTGAGATCCAATTATCCACAGTTTGATAGTTGCTGAAAAAAAGTACCTGAAAACTTCTAACATTTATTATGCCAGAACTCAAAGCAGCAAAAAAAACTAAGCGAACTTAATTCAACAGAGCAACAGAATTCAAAGACGTTTAAGGTACCTGCATTGGTTTTGGAGGAAAACCATTTCAGGACAATTCAGAAATGAATTTAGAAATTCGAAAACTCACAATGGAGTAGAAAAAGGAAAATTGAAGTATTTAGAAAAGCGGAAGACTTTTGTGATAAATTTTCTAGATTACATGATACGGTTGGAGTAAATGATTTGAATGATTGGCACACATGCTGCAACACAGAAATATCAAAGTTTGGAAGTATTCGCTGTGTATCAGTCATACAAACTTCAATACTATTTGAAAAGGAACACTTAAAACCTTGCCGAACCAAGTTCCATTACATATTACCATAATCAAAGATAAGGGGTGATCCGTCGCATATATATTTATCCACAGAAATTTCAGAGTCAATGTATCTGCGCGATGAGCTTCGAAGACAGCAATTTCAAATCTATCCATAAATGAGCAACTGAAGACTTTTATAATCAATTTTTTACTTCATATATATGTTACAGTTAGAGTCAAAATGTAAAATGAATGGCACAGTATTTAAATTGTATAGTTTGCAGATTTTTGCAGTATGTCAATGATCCGAATTTACAGCATTATAATGAAAAGTTGTCAAAAGTCATGATGTTACATTAAAATGACATAGCGCACATTGCATTCAGCAATTCTGTAAGTTTCTGGGGATGTTGGTTGGCATTATATTTGATCGCATCCAAAACTGAGCAACAGTAGACTTATTCGAATGAATTTTTTTTATAATAATTCCATATTTGTAGTTTGCAAAGTGGAAATACTCAACATACATGTCATTCCATAAGTTTTGTTATCAAAATTTGTGTTTGCATACAGCATTCCCAAGATACGACTTTTCATATCATCAGCAAAATAAGCATCCAAAGACTTTTTGGAAGAAGTTTCAAAATTTATTACTCGACAGACCAGGTGGAAAAAGTATAACAACACTTATATCAACACCAGAAACTGTTTTAAGAATCTGATATATAAAATGTGCGATTGATGATCATAGTCGGAAACCACTTGAATCATGTTACCACAATCAGCATGAAGAAATAGTAGAAAAGTATAGGACACATATTAGGCAACCATTTAATACTATGTATCGATCCGCTGCAAACCGATGGAGTCAAAACAAGGATCGGAAAGAGCAGAGCCAAACTCAATAGGAAGCAAAATGTGGGAATATTCAAAAATACCGATGACACAAGAAATAAATTAGAAAACATTTATTCGATTGGAGTTTCTTACATTATATATATACTAACAGTTCTGTGTGTTCTTGTTTTATTAATTATCAACCATAATATTTCAGATCGCAAAAAGAAAATTTGACGTTATAGGTTGACGAACATTTTTTCTTACAACTTCCAGACCTATTTTGATAAACTGATTTGCCTTATTTATATTATTCACTAACTATGCGAACGTTTGCTACATTTGTCCCACACTTCGTAACGTCAAACCCCGGCCGGTTCGTTACCACACAGCTATCAAAGGGAACTCGTATATATGACCTACATTATTACACATGATATGTAATCACGCAACTGATGATATATTTACACTGGATAATATTCCGCGAACTCTGGTTTAATTGAAAGATTATCTCAGTTGACACTTATTTCCAATCGAACGAAATAATGAAATCTTGAAAAGTTTCGTTGACATATATATGAATCGCGCATTTTTTTATATGTTTTATTTGCACACACAGATCACAGTCTACATTTACGCGGCCGCTTTTATACCGGTTTAGTATACCACAAGTTTTAACAAAATATACATTAACCAATTTTCACTAACCATTTTCATTTATTAATTAGAGTCCGCACACAACAGCACATTGGGGATCATAACCTCACCTGTCAAAATGACGTTCAGTATGAAAACAAGTCTCGGGTGGTTTCGGATGTGCGTATCGATGTATTGATATCTTATAACCTATATTCACAAATGATATAAATGATAAACTTATTTTCAGTCAAACGAATTAATGAAATCTTAAAAAGTTTCGTCGACATGCACCGCGTATTTTTTTATTTTATTCTTTTTCACACACCAGACTACATTTACGCGACTGCTTTTATACCGGTTTAGTTTAGCATTCCACAGGTTTTAGTACTATGCACTTGGTTAGATGACGAAAGTTTTTTTTATATATTCCACACGCATTCCATAATGACAAAACTCCGTTTGTTTATACGATGATCGAAAACTGACACATGGTTTATATATATATATAATATTTACGGAGTCTGAGCGCGGTCGGGGTAAGACTCAAAAGTTAGAAGGCCTAAAATGGCGAACAGGCATTCTGTATAACGCATATATAGATATACAGAATGCCTGTTCGCTATTTTAGGCCTTCTAACACTTGAGCCTCACCCGCGGTCGGCCTAGCAGCTGGAGGAGCCGACATCGTTGAGCCAATCAGAATGCGTAGAGGCAACAACTCTACTACCACTAACTACGTCAAAACGCGTATACGTATACGTCGAACTCGTGATGTGTCAGTAACTTTTGCATAATCTTGAGCCCGTGCAAAGTTTTTTCTCAGCAATTACGCCACCGATCGTGTTGATTTTGGGCGCAATCGAAAGAGAATTTCTTAATTAGCTGAAAGTTCAATTTTCAAAGCCTCAGATGACTCATAACTTCGGTAATTCAAAAAAATCACTTGCCAATTTTACCCCCACCACGGCGAATCGTTTTATTCAGAGAAAGTATACTCGGCAAGAGCCTCGGGCCAGCAGACGACAGGGCTGTCAATGTACTTGTCCCGAGACTCTACCGAGTCTCTTGATTACTTCTGGTTACCTCTGGTCGATCTACGAAACAAAAAATATAAGAATCCCGAATTAGCCCTGGTAAAAAAATTCGTAAAAATTTTCACCCCCAGTAAGGGTGACTTCCGCCGATTTTTTTTTGTTCGCAATTTTTTTGGTATTACTGCTAGACTACTGTGACCGATCTATGAAATAAAAAAAATGAGAATCCCCGAACAACCAGTGTAAAATAATTCGTAAAAATTTTCACCCCCTGTAAGGGTTACTTCCGGCAATTTTTTTTTGTCCGCAATTTTCTCGATAGTACTCCTGGATACCCCTGGACGATCTATGAAATAAAAAATATAAGAATCCCGAATTAGCCCTGGTAAAAAAATTCGTAAAAATTTTCACCCCCAGTAAGGGTAACTTCCGCCGATTTTTTTTTGTTCGCAATTTTTTTAGTATTACTGCTAGACTACTGTGATCGATCTATGAAATAAAAAAGATGAGAATCCCCGAAAAACCAGTGTAAAATAATTCGTAAAAAAATTTCACCCCCTGTAAGGGTGACTTCCGGCAATTTTTGTTTGTCCGCAATTTTCTCGATAGTACTCCTGGACACCCCTGCTCGATCTACGAAACAAAAAATATAAGAATCCCGAATTAGCCCTGGTAAAAAAATTCGTAAAAATTTTCACCCCCAGTAAGGGTGACTTCCGCCGATTTTTTTTTGTTCGCAATTTTTTTGGTAATACTGCTAGACTACTGTGACCGATCTATGAAATAAAAAAGATGAGAATCCCCGAACAACCGGTGTAAAATAATTCGTGAAAATTTTCATCCCCTGTAAGGGTGACTTCCGCCGGTTTTTTTTTTTTTACTATTTTGTTTGTCCCAGTTTTTGGACATCTTTGGCCGGTTCATGAAATAAAAAAGATCAGAATCAAGTTTTTTTTTTTAACGATTTCGTTGGAGTCCAACGTTGCGAACTTCAACGTCATTGAAAGTTGGTTTAGGTATATTCACACACACACTAGGGTGGTCGTTATTTGGGATCAAAATTTTACCGTTTCCGCCCCCTAAATCGGTTCGAAATACATTAAAAAATAATGCTGTAATTTTTTCATATTTTTAAAACAATGCTTAATCCTCGACCACGGGGGTTGATGTTTTTCGTTTATAATACATGGAATTTTTCCGCGTGTGCGGTCACGATTTTACTGTGGATCTCAATACGTTCGGAAAATATTAAAATTTTCAGAAATTACTTCACAAGCTTGTTGCTACACGGAAAAAATGTCCAATACTCCTACTCTCAAAATGTTGTATAGCATCACCATACTAATCCATTAATGCGCAAAATAACAATTTTGGACACTCAATTTCGAGTACACATCAGTTTTAACTGAAGAACAGAAAATAAAATTTTCAAAATCTGGCATAGCAAGTTTCTGAGGGTGCTCTTTCAGAATATGGCATTTATTTTGTAGAATTAACTCAAAATCTTCATTATTTTTTCGTTTTTAATTGAAAACTCAAGAATTTTGAAAGCTTTATTTCCTTTAAATCGATTTCCGTTACTGTTGCTGTACTCAAATAATCAAGAGACTCGGTAGAGTCTCGGGACAAGTACATTGACAGCCCTGTCGTCTGCTGGCCTGAGGCTCTCGCCGAGACTATATTTTCTCTGAATAAAACGATTCGCGGTGGTGGGCTTTCTTTAATCACATGTGACTTTCTTTAATTGCAAAGCTCATGAGTTATGTACGGCTTTGAAAATTGAACTTTTAGCTAATTAAGAAGTTCTCTGTCGAATGAGTCCAATATCAGCATGCTCGGTGTCGTAATTTCTGAGAAAAAACTTTGCACGGGCTTAAGATTATGCAAAAGTTACTAACACATTCAGGATTTGACGTATGTGTATATGCGTACTCCAACCGCTACAAACATAGGCCTCTTGGCCCCCATGATCAGCAATCCCTGGTGAGAGAAATTTTGTTGCAACCAATGAAGAGTGAGAGAATTTTTGGGCCAATGACATTCAAGAAAAAGAGCAAGGATGTTTGGCGGAAAGCTAAGGAGCTCGAGAGCTCGAAAGTACTCGAAAGTCACCAGCTGAAGTTTCACGTCATGTTGACATTTGGGGTTATGATGTTATGAAGTGCGTGCGGGAAAATAAAAATAATTTTCACGTCATCTAACGAAGTGCATATTGATATTTATTTTGTTAAAACTTGTGGAATACTAAACCGGTATAAAAGCGGCCGCGTAAGTGTAGACTGTGATCTGTGTGTGAAAATAAAAAATATAAAAAAATGCGCGATGCATATGTCAACGAAACTTTTCAAGATTTCATTATTTCGTTCGATTGGAAATAAGTGTCAACTGAGATAATCTTTCAATTAAACCAGAGTACGCGGAATATTGTGCAGTGTAAATATATCATCAGTTGCGTGATTATATATCATGTGTAATAATGTAGGTTATATATACGAGTGCCCTTTGATAGCTGTGTGGTAATAACGAACCGGCCGGGGTTTGAGGTTGTGCGGGACAAATGTAACAAACGTTCGCATAGTTAGTGAATAATATAAATAAGGCAAATCAGTTTATCAAAAATAGGTCTGGAAGTTGTAAGGAAAAATGTTCGTCAACCTAAAACGTCAAATTTTCTTTTTGCGATATGAAATATTATGGTTGATAATTAATAAATCAAGAACACACGGAACTGTTAGTGTATAATGTGAGAAACTCCAATCCAATAAATGTTTTCTAATTTATTTCTTGTGTCAACATTATTTTTGAATATTCCCATATTTTTTTTCCTATTGAGTTTGGCTCTGCTCTTTCTGATCCTTGTTTTGACTCCATCGGTTTGCAGCGGATCGATACATATTATTAATTGGTTGCTTAATATGTGTCCTATGATTTTCTACTATTTCTTCATGCTAATTGTGGTAACGTGATTCAAGAGGTTTCCAATTATGATCATCAATCGCACATTTTGTACATCAGATGCTGAAAACAGTTTCTGGTCTTGATATAAGTGTAGTTATTCTTTTTCCACCTGGTCTGTTGAGTAATAAATTTTGAAACTTGTTCCAAAAAGTCTTTGGATGCATTTTTTGCTGATAATATGAAAATTTGAATCTTCGGAATGCGGTAGGCAAACACAAATATTGACAACAATACTTATGAAATGACGTGTATGTTGAGTATTCCTATTCTGCAAACTGCAAATGTGAAATTATTGGTGAAAACATTCATTACGATAAGTGTACAGTTGCTCAGTTTTCGATGCGATTAAGTATAATATCTGCCAACATCATGGAAACCTACAGAATTTCTGAATGTTATGTGCGCTATGTGATTTTAATGTAACATCATGACTTCTAACAACTTTCCACTCTAATACTATAGATTTGGATCATTGAAATACAGCAAAAATCTGCAAACTATAAAATTTATATACTGTGCCATTCATTTTATTTTTTGACTCGCACCGTAACATAAATATCAAGTGAAAAATTCATTACAAAAGTCTTCAGTTGCTCATTTATGGATGGATTTGAAATTGCTGTCTTCCAAACTCATTGCGCAGATACATTGAATCGCAGCAGATACCTGCGAACTTGGAAATTTCTGTGGATAAGTATATGTGCTAAGTATCACCCCCTATCTTTGATTATGGTAATATGTAATTTATAAAAAAATACAGAACAATTCGAAAAAAATTTCACAAATCTTGAAAAAGCATTATCTTTAAAAAAAACTAAACTGTATCTATTTTTTAAAGTGTTAAAAGAATCAAATAACAAGTAAAAAATAAAAACCGAAAAATCGCGCTTGAAATCATTTTGGAAACCGATGCCTTATTCTTCTTATTTGATTCGAAGGGCTAAATCAACTAAAAAAAATTCCATCTAATTTACGTGCAGCATTAAAATTTATTATATCAATTCGAGGCCAAGTATTTTCTAATAAATTGAAAAAAGTTACCATTTGAGTTACGTGCAGCACTAAAATTTATGATATCAATCGAAGGACAAGTAATTTATGAGTAACTCCAAATTTCAACATTATGGAACTGTTTTAAGAAGCTTTTAAATCCAAAAAAATCACATGCAAGCTAGTCATTTCTTACTCTATGATGGCAGAGACAATCGATTTTTTTCAGACTTTCAGGAGCTACTGATATTATTCACAATATTCGACGTCGATTGGATCGATAGAAATTATGTTTAAATATGACTTAAAAGTACTTGTCCGGCCCATTTGATAGTTGCAGAAAAAAGGCACCCGGAAACATTTATTATGTCAGAATTCAAAGAAGTAAAAAAAACTGAGCGTACTTGATTCAACAGAGCAACGGAATTCAAAGACGTTTAAGGTACCTGCATTGCTTGTGGAGGAAAACAATTTCATTTCAGGATAATTTAGAAATAAATTAGGAAATTCAGAAATTTAGCATAGAATTTAGAAAAAGGAAAATTAAGATAATTAGTAAAGCTGAAAACTTTTGTGATGAATTTTTGAAATTACATGTTACGGTTGGAGTACAAAATTTAAATAATTGGCACACATACTGCGACACAAAAATATCAAAGTTTGAAGGTATTCGCTCCATACCGCAGTAATACAAACTTCAATACTATTTGAAAAGAAACACTTTTAAACTTGCTGAATCAATTTCCATTACATATTACCATAAAGATAGGGGGCACATATACTTATCCACAGAAATTTCCAAATTCGCAGGTATCGGCTGCAATTCAATGTATCTGCGCAATGAGTTTGGAAGACAGCAGTTTCAAATCCATCCATAAATGAGCAACTGAAGACTTTTGTAATGAATTTTTCACTTGATATTTATGTTACGGTGGGAGTCAAAAAATAAAATGAATGGCACAGTATATAAATTTTATAGTTTGCAGATTTTTGCTGTATTTCAATGATCTAAATCTATAGTATTAGAGTGGAAAGTTGTTAGAAGTCATGATGTTACATTAAAATCACATAGCGCACATAACATTCAGAAATTCTGTAGGTTTCCATGATGTTGGCAGGTATTATACTTAATCGCATCGAAAACTGAGCAACTGTACACTTATCGCAATGAATGTTTTCACCAATAATTCTACATTTGCAGTTTGCAGAATAGGAATACTCAACATACACGTCATTTCATAAGTATTGTTGTCAATATTTGTGTTTGCCTACCGCATTCCGAAGATTCAAATTTTCATATTATCAGCAAAAAATGCATCCAAAGACTTTTTGGAACAAGTTTCAAAATTTATTACTCAACAGACCAGGTGGAAAAAGAATAACTACACTTATATCAAGACCAGAAACTGTTTTCAGCATCTGATGTACAAAATGTGCGATTGATGATCATAATTGGAAACCTCTTGAATCACGTTACCACAATCAGCATGAAGAAATATTAGAAAATCATAGGACACATATTAGGCAACCAATTAATAATATGCATCGATCCGCTGCAAACCGATGGAGTCAAAACAAGGATCGGAAAGAACAAAGCCATAGTTAAAAAGAAAAAAGACAGCGCAATTGAAAGAGAACAGAAATCAAAATTGTTTCATGTATCTGTGCATTAGTTTCTGAAGACAGTAATTTCAGATCTATTCAGAAATAAGTAGGTGAAGACTTTAGTAATGAATATCTTCGTTAATATATTCCAGTCGGAACCAAAAAGTTAAAAGATTGGCATACCTGCTACTTCACAGAAATATCAAAGTTCATAGGTACTTGCTACGTACCAGTTATACAGACTTTGGTGCTATAGGGAAAAACACTTCAAAATTACCTGAACCACATTTTTGAAACTTATTATGACACATTCAAGAAAAAAGTGACAGATACGATGCATGTTGAAGCAAGCCAAATGCTGTAATTTTGTATGTCTCCATGGTTATCCGCAGACAAAATATTTGATCACATCCAAAAATGATCAGGTGTAGACTTACAGACATGAATTTTTCAACCCACAATGCCAATCGCCAACATGGTCTGGAAATATTCAATATACATGTCGCTTCATCACTTTGTCGAACTTTAGAAGTGTTCATTGCATTTCGAAGATACAAATTTTGATATCATGAAAATTAAGCACCCAATGACTTATTGAAATAAATTTCCAAATTTATCATGTAACAACTCAAGTGAATATATCTATGCATTTACATGGCTCAAAGATTTTTCAAAACTTGGGTGTATGAACAAGCAATTATGAAGGCTTTTTGTTATAAATATTTCAAATTATCTTGTTGAAATTAATATAAAAAAAATAGAAATATGAATATCTCTCGTATTGTCTGGAGAACAAACAGAAATTGGTATGACAATACACTGTAAGCTAAGGAGGTGGAAAAAAGGGACCGGTGAACACAGCCAAACTAAAAGAAAGAAATTATGACAACAATACATTGAATTACTTGACCAAAGTTTTTTAAAATTTATTTGAATTCGTTTACACACAACCATCCACCTCTTTCTTTAATGTAATTACACAACATAGAATTTCTGTTTGGAAAGAACGTTTTAGAGGTTATAATGAACGAACGTTTTTTTTCTCATTGTTATTATTATTATTATTCAACACTAATTAGTCACGTCATTAATAATATCGATTCCTTCCACTTTTCAATAACCACTTTTATTTTTCTACACTCTGCACGCAACAGCACTCCGGCGGTCATAACCTCAAACGTCAACATGACGCGAAATCTCGCAAATTTGCTATCTGTGTATATATTACGATATCGAAGTAGAACAGATAATTCTTAATTTTCACGACACACATTATTCACGTTTTCACTTCTCAATATTTTACTCACTCTCAGTACACTGTATGAGATCAATTAATCCACTTTTGAGGTTTTATTTATTATAGATATTATTGTCGTGAATTGGGCTCGAAACTTATTGAAACTTCTTTTATGAAAAAAATAAAATTGATTATATCCACTGCTATTTCCAATAATGTTTTATTTATCTAAACGAAATTTGCAAATCTTGCACCGTTGATCCACGGGGCTACGATCGCAATCACTTTATAATAACATAACAGACGATAACAGACGGTATACAAGAAAACATTGAGGACTATCAGAAACTTTCTCATCGGCGATTGGTCGAGACGGATAGATGCTCACCGGTGATTGGTTATGATGGGCATCACGAAGCCCTTGTATGTATCGGTCTGAACCCATATACGGATACGTCAGCTGCGTAAATGTGTTGGTACTTTTTGCATAATCTTGAGCCCGTGCAAAGTTTTTTCTCAGCAATTACGCCACCGATCATGCTGATTTTGGGCGCAATCGAAAGAGAATTTCTTAATTAGCTGAAAGTTCAATTTTCAAATTGCGACATAACTCCTGAGCTTCGCAATTCAAGAAAATGACATATCGATTTTACCCCCACCACCGCGAATCGTTTTATTCAGAGATAATATAGTCTCGGTGAGAGCTTCGGGCCAGCAGACGACAGGGATGTCAATGTACTTGTCCCGAGACTCTACCGAGTCTCTTGATATGAAAATTGGTGATCACAAATAAACTTTTGTGAGAATCGTTACAAATTATTAAGATTCACTGACAATTCGAACAGAATCGGTTTCCGACGTGCGATTCGAGATCATACCTTACAATCGAGTGATGTCGTTTCCGAACGTTCATGAACATGAAAAATGGTGATCACTGATACACTTTTGTGTGAATCGATAGAAATTAACAAAATTCACTGACATTTCGTTCTGAATCGCTTTCCCGATGTGCGAATCGAGATCATAACTTACAATCGAATGATGTCGTTTCCGAACGTTCATAAACATGAAAATTGGAGATCACCGATACACTTTTGTGTGAATCGACACAAATTAATAAGATTGACTGAAATTTCGTTCTGAATCGCTTTCCGATGTGCGAATCGCGATCACACCTTACAAACAAGTGATGTCGTTTCCGAACGTTCATAAACGTGAAAATTGGTGATCACCGATACACTTTTGTATGCATCGATAGAAATTAACAAGATTCACTGACATTTTGAACAGAACAGCTTTCCGACGTGCGATTCGATATCATAACCTACAATAGAGTGATGTCGTCTCCGAACGTTCATAAACATGAAAATTTGTGATCGCCGATACACTTTTGTGCGAATCGATGGAAATTAACAAGATTCACTGACATTTCGTTCTGAATCGCTTTTCGATATGCGAATCGAGATAATACATTACAATCGAGTGATGTCGTTTCCGAACGTTCATAAACGTGAAAATTGGAGATCACCGATACACTTTTTTGTGAATCGATACATTTTATCAACATTCACCGACATTTCGAACAGAACAGCTTTCCGACGTGCGATTCGAGATCATAACCTACAATCGAGTAATGTCGTTTCCGAACGTTCATAGACATGAAAATTTGTGATCACCGATACACTTTTGTGCGAATCGATACAAATTAACAAGGTTCACTGACATTTCGTTCTGAATAGCTTTCCGATGTGCGAATCGAGATAATACATTACAATCGAGTGATGTCGTTTCCGAACGTTCATAAACATGAAAATTTGTGATCACCGATACACTTTTGTGCGAATCGATGGAAATTAACAAGATTCACTGACATTTCGTTCTGAATCGCTTTTCGATGTGCGAATCGAGATAATACATTACAATCGAATGATGTCGTTTCCGAACGTTCATAAACGTGAAAATTGGAGATCACCGATACACTTTTGTGTGAATCGATAAAAATTAACAAGATTCACTGAAATTTCGAACAGAACAGCTTTCCGACGTACGATTCGAGATCATAACTTACAATCGAGTGATGTCGTTTCCGAACGTTCATGAACATGAAAATTGGTGATCACCGATACACATTCGTGTAAATCGATACAATTTAACACGCACGATTCGATTTAACACGCGCAGCTTTCCAACGTGCGATTCGAGATCATACCTTAGAGTTGAGTGATGACGTTTCCGAACGTTCATAAACATTAAGAACGGTGATCACCGATACACTTTTGTGTGAATCGATACAATTTAACAACGTTCACTGACATTTCGACTAGCATCGCTTTCCGACGTGCGATTCCAGATCATTACACGTCGGAAAGCGATTCAGAACGAAATGACAGTGAACGTTGTTAATTTGTATCGATTCGCACAAAAGTGTATCGGTGATCACAAATATTCATGTTTATGAACGTTCGGAAACGACATCACTCGATTGTAGGTTATAATCTCGAATCGCACGTCGGAAAGCTGTTCTGTTCGAAATGTCAGTGAATGTTGATAAAATGTATCGATTCACACAAAAGTGTATCGGTGATCTCCAATTTTCACGTTTATGAACGTTCGGAAACGACATCTCTCGATTGTAATGTATTATCTCGATTCGCACATCGGAAAGCTATTCAGAACGAAATGTCAGTGAATCTGGTTAATTTGTGTCGATTCACACAAAAGTGTATCCGTGATCACCAATTTTCATGTTCCTGAACGTTCGGAAACGACATCACTCGATTGTAAGGTATGATTTCGAATCGCACGTCGGAAAGCTGTTCTGTTCGAAATGTCAGTGAATCTTGTCAATTTTTATCGAATTACACAAAAGTGTATCGGTGATCACCAATTTTCACGTTTATGAAAGTTCGGAAACGACACCACTCGATTGTAAGGTGTGATCTCGAATCGCACGTGGGAATCTGATTTTGTTCGAAATGTCAGTGAATCTTCTTGATTTGTTGCGATTCTCACAAAAATCTATCGGTGATCACCGTTCTTCATGTTTATGAACGTTCGGAAACGACATCACTCGATTGTAAGCTGTGATCGCGATTCGCACATCGGAAAGCGATTCAGAACGAAATGTGAGTGAATCTGGTTAATTTGTATCGATTCATACAAAAGTGTATCGGTGATCACCAATTTTCACGTTTATGAACGTTCGGAAACGACACCACTCGATTGTAAGGTGTGATCTCGAATCGCACGTGGGAATCTGATTTTGTTCGAAATGTCAGTGAATCTTCTTGATTTGTTGCGATTCTCAACAAAAATCTATCGGTGATAACCGTTCTTCATGTTTATGAACGTTCGGAAACGACAACACTCGATTGTAAGCTGTGATCGCGATTCGCACATCGGAAAGCGATTCAGAACGAAATGTCAGTGAATCTGGTTAATTTGTGTCGATTCACACAAAAGTGTATCGGTGATCACCAATTTTCATGTTCCTGAACGTTCGGAAACGACATCACTCGATTGTAAGGTATGATCTCGAATCGCACGTCGGAAAGCTGTTCTGTTCGAAATGTAAGTGAATGTTGTTAAATTGTATCGATTCACACAAAAGTGTATCGGTGATCACCAATTTTCACGTTTATGAACGTTCGGAAATGACATCCCTCGATTGTAAGTTATGATCTCGGATCGCACGTCGGAAAGCTGTTCTGTTCGAAATGTCAGTGAATGTTGTTAAATTGTATAGATTCAAACAAAAGTGTATCGGTGATCAGCAATTTGCACGTTTATGAACGTTCGGAAACGACATCACTCGATTGTAATTTATGATCTCGAATCGAAATGTCATTGAATATTGTTAATTTGTCATGAATTGAACAAAAATTTTATTGGTGATCACCAACTTCATGTTTATGAATGTTCGGAAACGTTTTCATCGCTCGATTGTCAGTTCAGATCTCAAATGGCCCTTCGGATTGCGATACTAAATGTCTGTAAAATTGTTGATATGTGACGTTTATCGGTGACCGTTTCCAATGTTTCATAAACATGAAAATAGGTAATCAGCGATAATCTTTTCTGTTAATCGTTACAAATCAACAATTTTTTCCGACATTTCTATCAGAATCGCAATCCGAGATGCGATTCGAGACCGGAACTGACAATCGAACGATGTTGTTTCTGAACGTTCACAAATATGAAAATTGGTGATCACAAATAAACTTTTGTGAGAATCGTTACAAATTATCAAGATTCACTGACAATTCGAACAGAATCGGTTTCCGACGTGCGATTCGAGATCATACCTTACAATCGAGTGATGTCGTTTCCGAACGTTCATGAACATGAAAAATGGTGATCACTGATACACTTTTGTGTGAATCGATAGAAATTAACAAAATTCACTGACATTTCGTTCTGAATCGCTTTCCCGATGTGCGAATCGAGATCATAACTTACAATCGAATGATGTCGTTTCCGAACGTTCATAAACATGAAAATTGGAGATCACCGATACACTTTTGTGTGAATCGACACAAATTAATAAGATTCACTGAAATTTCGTTCTGAATCGCTTTCCGATGTGCGAATCGCGATCACACCTTACAAACAAGTGATGTCGTTTCCGAACGTTCATAAACGTGAAAATTGGTGATCACCGATACACTTTTGTATGAATCGATAGAAATTAACAAGATTCACTGACATTTTGAACAGAACAGCTTTCCGACGTGCGATTCGATATCATAACCTACAATAGAGTGATGTCGTCTCCGAACGTTCATAAACATGAAAATTTGTGATCGCCGATACACTTTTGTGCGAATCGATGGAAATTAACAAGATTCACTGACATTTCGTTCTGAATCGCTATTCGATATGCGAATCGAGATAATACATTACAATCGAGTGATGTCGTTTCCGAACGTTCATAAACGTGAAAATTGGAGATCACCGATACACTTTTGTGTGAATCGATACATTTTATCAACATTCACGGACATTTCGAACAGAACAGCTTTCCGACGTGCGATTCGAGATCATAACCTACAATCGAGTAATGTCGTTTCCGAACGTTCATAGACATGAAAATTTGTGATCACCGATACACTTTTGTGCGAATCGATACAAATTAACAAGGTTCACTGACATTTCGTTCTGAATAGCTTTCCGATGTGCGAATCGAGATAATACATTACAATCGAGTGATGTCGTTTCCGAACGTTCATGAACATGAAAATTGGTGATCACCGATACACTTTTGTGTGAATCGACACAAATTAACCAGATTCACTGACATTTCGTTCTGAATCGCTTTCCGATGTGCGAATCGCGATCACAGCTTACAATCGAGTGTTGTTGTTTCCGAACGTTCATAAACATGAAGAACGGTGATCACCGATAGATTTTTGTGAGAATCACAACAAATCAAGAAGATTCACTGACATTTCGAACAAAATCAGATTCCCACGTGCGATTCGAGATCACAATCGAGTGATGTCGTTTCCGAACGTTCATAAACGTGAAAATTGGAGATCACCGATACACTTTTGTGTGAATCGATACATTTTATCAACATTCACCGACATTTCGAACAGAACAGCTTTCCGACGTGCGATTCGAGATCATAACCTACAATCGAGTAATGTCGTTTCCGAACGTTCATAGACATGAAAATTTGTGATCACCGATACACTTTTGTGCGAATCGATACAAATTAACAAGGTTCACTGACATTTCGTTCTGAATAGCTTTCCGATGTGCGAATCGAGATAATACATTACAATCGAGTGATGTCGTTAACGAACGTTCATAAACATGAAAATTTGTGATCACCGATACACTTTTGTGCGAATCGATGGAAATTAACAAGATTCACTGACATTTCGTTCTGAATCGCTTTTCGATGTGCGAATCGAGATAATACATTACAATCGAATGATGTCGTTTCCGAACGTTCATAAACGTGAAAATTGGAGATCACCGATACACTTTTGTGTGAATCGATAAAAATTAACAAGATTCACTGAAATTTCGAACAGAACAGCTTTCCGACGTACGATTCGAGATCATAACTTACAATCGAGTGATGTCGTTTCCGAACGTTCATGAACATGAAAATTGGTGATCACCGATACACATTCGTGTAAATCGATACAATTTAACACGCACGATTCGATTTAACACGCGCAGCTTTCCAACGTGCGATTTGAGATCATACCTTAGAGTTGAGTGATGACGTTTCCGAACGTTCATAAACATTAAGAACGGTGATCACCGATACACTTTTGTGTGAATCGATACAATTTAACAACGTTCACTGACATTTCGACTAGCATCGCTTTCCGACGTGCGATTCCAGATCATTACACGTCGGAAAGCGATTCAGAACGAAATGACAGTGAACGTTGTTAATTTGTATCGATTCGCACAAAAGTGTATCGGTGATCACAAATATTCATGTTTATGAACGTTCGGAAACGACATCACTCGATTGTAGGTTATAATCTCGAATCGCACGTCGGAAAGCTGTTCTGTTCGAAATGTCAGTGAATGTTGATAAAATGTATCGATTCACACAAAAGTGTATCGGTGATCTCCAATTTTCACGTTTATGAACGTTCGGAAACGACATCTCTCGATTGTAATGTATTATCTCGATTCGCACATCGGAAAGCTATTCAGAACGAAATGTCAGTGAATCTGGTTAATTTGTGTCGATTCACACAAAAGTGTATCCGTGATCACCAATTTTCATGTTCCTGAACGTTCGGAAACGACATCACTCGATTGTAAGGTATGATTTCGAATCGCACGTCGGAAAGCTGTTCTGTTCGAAATGTCAGTGAATCTTGTCAATTTTTATCGAATTACACAAAAGTGTATCGGTGATCACCAATTTTCACGTTTATGAAAGTTCGGAAACGACACCACTCGATTGTAAGGTGTGATCTCGAATCGCACGTGGGAATCTGATTTTGTTCGAAATGTCAGTGAATCTTCTTGATTTGTTGCGATTCTCACAAAAATCTATCGGTGATCACCGTTCTTCATGTTTATGAACGTTCGGAAGCGACATCACTCGATTGTAAGCTGTGATCGCGATTCGCACATCGGAAAGCGATTCAGAACGAAATGTGAGTGAATCTGGTTAATTTGTATCGATTCATACAAAAGTGTATCGGTGATCACCAATTTTCACGTTTATGAACGTTCGGAAACGACACCACTCGATTGTAAGGTGTGATCTCGAATCGCACGTGGGAATCTGATTTTGTTCGAAATGTCAGTGAATCTTCTTGATTTGTTGCGATTCTCAACAAAAATCTATCGGTGATAACCGTTCTTCATGTTTATGAACGTTCGGAAACGACAACACTCGATTGTAAGCTGTGATCGCGATTCGCACATCGGAAAGCGATTCAGAACGAAATGTGAGTGAATCTGGTTAATTTGTATCGATTCATACAAAAGTGTATCGGTGATCACCAATTTTCACGTTTATGAACGTTCGGAAACGACACCACTCGATTGTAAGGTGTGATCTCGAATCGCACGTGGGAATCTGATTTTGTTCGAAATGTCAGTGAATCTTCTTGATTTGTTGCGATTCTCAACAAAAATCTATCGGTGATAACCGTTCTTCATGTTTATGAACGTTCGGAAACGACAACACTCGATTGTAAGCTGTGATCGCGATTCGCACATCGGAAAGCGATTCAGAACGAAATGTCAGTGAATCTGGTTAATTTGTGTCGATTCACACAAAAGTGTATCGGTGATCACCAATTTTCATGTTCCTGAACGTTCGGAAACGACATCACTCGATTGTAAGGTATGATCTCGAATCGCACGTCGGAAAGCTGTTCTGTTCGAAATGTAAGTGAATGTTGTTAAATTGTATCGATTCACACAAAAGTGTATCGGTGATCACCAATTTTCACGTTTATGAACGTTCGGAAATGACATCCCTCGATTGTAAGTTATGATCTCGGATCGCACGTCGGAAAGCTGTTCTGTTCGAAATGTCAGTGAATGTTGTTAAATTGTATAGATTCAAACAAAAGTGTATCGGTGATCAGCAATTTGCACGTTTATGAACGTTCGGAAACGACATCACTCGATTGTAATTTATGATCTCGAATCGCAATGTCATTGAATATTGTTAATTTGTCATGAATTGAACAAAAATTTTATTGGTGATCACCAACTTCATGTTTATGAATGTTCGGAAACGTTTTCATCGCTCGATTGTCAGTTCAGATCTCAAATGGCCCTTCGGATTGCGATACTAAATGTCTGTAAAATTGTTGATATGTGACGTTTATCGGTGACCGTTTCCAATGTTTCATAAACATGAAAATAGGTAATCAGCGATAATCTTTTCTGTTAATCGTTACAAATCAACAATTTTTTCCGACATTTCTATCAGAATCGCAATCCGAGATGCGATTCGAGACCGGAACTGACAATCGAACGATGTTGTTTCTGAACGTTCACAAATATGAAAATTGGTGATCACAAATAAACTTTTGTGAGAATCGTTACAAATTATCAAGATTCACTGACAATTCGAACAGAATCGGTTTCCGACGTGCGATCCGAGATCATACCTTACAATCGAGTGATGTCGTTTCCGAACGTTCATCAACATGAAAAATGGTGATCACTGATACACTTTTGTGTGAATCGATAGAAATTAACAAAATTCACTGACATTTCGTTCTGAATCGCTTTCCCGATGTGCGAATCGAGATCATAACTTACAATCGAATGATGTCGTTTCCGAACGTTCATAAACATGAAAATTGGAGATCACCGATACACTTTTGTGTGAATCGACACAAATTAATAAGATTCACTGAAATTTCGTTCTGAATCGCTTTCCGATGTGCGAATCGCGATCACACCTTACAAACAAGTGATGTCGTTTCCGAACGTTCATAAACGTGAAAATTGGTGATCACCGATACACTTTTGTATGAATCGATAGAAATTAACAAGATTCACTGACATTTTGAACAGAACAGCTTTCCGACGTGCTATTCGAGATCATAACCTACAATCGACAGATGTCGTTTCCGTACGTTCATAAACATGAAAATTTGTGATCACCGATACACTTTTGTGCGAAACGATACAAATTAACAAGGTTCACTGACATTTCGTTCTGAATAGCTTTCCGATGTGCGAATCGAGATAATACATTACAATCGAGTGATGTCGTTTCCGAACGTTCATGAACATGAAAATTGGTGATCACCGATACACTTTTGTGTGAATCGTTACAAATTAACCAGATTCACTGACATTTCGTTCTGAATCGCTTTCCGATGTGCGAATCGCGATCACAGCTTACAATCGAGTGTTGTTGTTTCCGAACGTTCATAAACATGAAGAACGGTGATCACCGATAGATTTTTGTGAGAATCACAACAAATCAAGAAGATTCACTGACATTTCGAACAAAATCAGATTCCCACGTGCGATTCGAGATCACAATCGAGTGATGTCGTTTCCGAACGTTCATAAACGTGAAAATTGGAGATCACCGATACACTTTTGTGTGAATCGATACATTTTATCAACATTCACCGACATTTCGAACAGAACAGCTTTCCGACGTGCGATTCGAGATCATAACCTACAATCGAGTAATGTCGTTTCCGAACGTTCATAGACATGAAAATTTGTGATCACCGATACACTTTTGTGCGAATCGATACAAATTAACAAGGTTCACTGACATTTCGTTCTGAATAGCTTTCCGATGTGCGAATCGAGATAATACATTACAATCGAGTGATGTCGTTTCCGAACGTTCATAAACATGAAAATTTGTGATCACCGATACACTTTTGTGCGAATCGATGGAAATTAACAAGATTCACTGACATTTCGTTCTGAATCGCTTTTCGATGTGCGAATCGAGATAATACATTACAATCGAATGATGTCGTTTCCGAACGTTCATAAACGTGAAAATTGGAGATCACCGATACACTTTTGTGTGAATCGATAAAAATTAACAAGATTCACTGAAATTTCGAACAGAACAGCTTTCCGACGTACGATTCGAGATCATAACTTACAATCGAGTGATGTCGTTTCCGAACGTTCATGAACATGAAAATTGGTGATCACCGATACACATTCGTGTAAATCGATACAATTTAACACGCACGATTCGATTTAACACGCGCAGCTTTCCAACGTGCGATTCGAGATCATACCTTAGAGTTGAGTGATGACGTTTCCGAACGTTCATAAACATTAAGAACGGTGATCACCGATACACTTTTGTGTGAATCGATACAATTTAACAACGTTCACTGACATTTCGACTAGCATCGCTTTCCGACGTGCGATTCCAGATCATTACACGTCGGAAAGCGATTCAGAACGAAATGACAGTGAACGTTGTTAATTTGTATCGATTCGCACAAAAGTGTATCGGTGATCACAAATATTCATGTTTATGAACGTTCGGAAACGACATCACTCGATTGTAGGTTATAATCTCGAATCGCACGTCGGAAAGCTGTTCTGTTCGAAATGTCAGTGAATGTTGATAAAATGTATCGATTCACACAAAAATGTATCGGTGATCTCCAATTTTCACGTTTATGAACGTTCGGAAACGACATCACTCGATTGTAATGTATTATCTCGATTCGCACATCGAAAAGCGATTCGGAACGAAATGTCAGTGAATCTTGTTAATTTCCATCGATTCGCACAAAAGTGTATCGGTGATCACCAATTTTCATGTTCATGAACGTTCGGAAACGACATCACTCGATTGTAATGTATTATCTCGATTCGCACATCGGAAAGCTATTCAGAACGAAATGTCAGTGAACCTTGTTAATTTTTATCGATTTACACAAAAGTGTATCGGTGATCACCAATTTTCACGTTTATGAACGTTCGGAAACGACACCACTCGATTGTAAGGTGTGATCTAGAATCGCACGTGGGAATCTGATTTTGTTCGAAATGTCAGTGAATCTTCTCGATTTGTTGCGATTCTCACAAAAATCTATCGGTGATCACCGTTCTTCATGTTTATGAACGTTCGGAAACGACAACACTCGATTGTTAGCTGTGATCGCGATTCGCACGTCGGAAAGCTGTTCTGTTCGAATTGTCAGTGAATGTTGTTAAATTGTATAGATTCGCACAAAAGTGTATCGGTGATCACCAATTTTCATGTTCATGAACGTTCGGAAACGGCATCACTCGATTGTAAGCTGTGATCGCGATTCGCACATCGGAAAGCGATTCAGAACGAAATGTCAGTGAATCTGGTTAATTTGTGTCGATTCACACAAAAGTGTATCGGTGATCACCAATTTTCATGTTCCTGAACGTTCGGAAACGACATCACTCGATTGTAAGGTATGATTTCGAATCGCACGTCGGAAAGCTGTTCTGTTCGAAATGTCAGTGAATCTTGTCAATTTTTATCGAATTACACAAAAGTGTATCGGTGATCACCAATTTTCACGTTTATGAACGTTCGGAAACGACACCACTCGATTGTAAGGTGTGATCTCGAATCGCACGTGGGAATCTGATTTTGTTCGAAATGTCAGTGAATCTTCTTGATTTGTTGCGATTCTCACAAAAATCTATCGGTGATCACCGTTCTTCATGTTTATGAACGTTCGGAAACGACATCACTCGATTGTAAGCTGTGATCGCGATTCGCACATCGGAAAGCGATTCAGAACGAAATGTGAGTGAATCTGGTTAATTTGTATCGATTCATACAAAAGTGTATCGGTGATCACCAATTTTCACGTTTATGAACGTTCGGAAACGACACCACTCGATTGTAAGGTGTGATCTCGAATCGCACGTGGGAATCTGATTTTGTTCGAAATGTCAGTGAATCTTCTTGATTTGTTGCGATTCTCAACAAAAATCGATCGGTGATAACCGTTCTTCATGTTTATGAACGTTCGGAAACGACAACACTCGATTGTAAGCTGTGATCGCGATTCGCACATCGGAAAGCGATTCAGAACGAAATGTCAGTGAATCTGGTTAATTTGTGTCGATTCACACAAAAGTGTATCGGTGATCACCAATTTTCATGTTCCTGAACGTTCGGAAACGACATCACTCGATTGTAAGGTATGATCTCGAATCGCACGTCGGAAAGCTGTTCTGTTCGAAATGTAAGTGAATGTTGTTAAATTGTATCGATTCACACAAAAGTGTATCGGTGATCACCAATTTTCACGTTTATGAACGTTCGGAAATGACATCCCTCGATTGTAAGTTATGATCTCGGATCGCACGTCGGAAAGCTGTTCTGTTCGAAATGTCAGTGAATGTTGTTAAATTGTATAGATTCAAACAAAAGTGTATCGGTGATCAGCAATTTGCACGTTTATGAACGTTCGGAAACGACATCACTCGATTGTAATTTATGATCTCGAATCGCAATGTCATTGAATATTGTTAATTTGTCATGAATTGAACAAAAATTTTATTGGTGATCACCAACTTCATGTTTATGAATGTTCGGAAACGTTTTCATCGCTCGATTGTCAGTTCAGATCTCAAATGGCCCTTCGGATTGCGATTCTAAATGTCTGTAAAATTGTTGATATGTGACGTTTATCGGTGACCGTTTCCAATGTTTCATAAACATGAAAATAGGTAATCAGCGATAATCTTTTCTGTTAATCGTTACAAATCAACAATTTTTTCCGACATTTCTATCAGAATCGCAATCCGAGATGCGATTCGAGACCGGAACTGACAATCGAACGATGTTGTTTCTGAACGTTCACAAATATGAAAATTGGTGATCACAAATAAACTTTTGTGAGAATCGTTACAAATTATCAAGATTCACTGACAATTCGAACAGAATCGGTTTCCGACGTGCGATCCGAGATCATACCTTACAATCGAGTGATGTCGTTTCCGAACGTTCATCAACATGAAAAATGGTGATCACTGATACACTTTTGTGTGAATCGATAGAAATTAACAAAATTCACTGACATTTCGTTCTGAATCGCTTTCCCGATGTGCGAATCGAGATCATAACTTACAATCGAATGATGTCGTTTCCGAACGTTCATAAACATGAAAATTGGAGATCACCGATACACTTTTGTGTGAATCGACACAAATTAATAAGATTCACTGAAATTTCGTTCTGAATCGCTTTCCGATGTGCGAATCGCGATCACACCTTACAAACAAGTGATGTCGTTTCCGAACGTTCATAAACGTGAAAATTGGTGATCACCGATACACTTTTGTATGAATCGATAGAAATTAACAAGATTCACTGACATTTTGAACAGAACAGCTTTCCGACGTGCGATTCGATATCATAACCTACAATAGAGTGATGTCGTCTCCGAACGTTCATAAACATGAAAATTTGTGATCGCCGATACACTTTTGTGCGAATCGATGGAAATTAACAAGATTCACTGACATTTCGTTCTGAATCGCTTTTCGATGTGCGAATCGAGATAATACATTACAATCGAGTGATGTCGTTTCCGAACGTTCATAAACGTGAAAATTGGAGATCACCGATACACTTTTGTGTGAATCGATACATTTTATCAACATTCACGGACATTTCGAACAGAACAGCTTTCCGACGTGCTATTCGAGATCATAACCTACAATCGACAGATGTCGTTTCCGTACGTTCATAAACATGAAAATTTGTGATCACCGATACACTTTTGTGCGAAACGATACAAATTAACAAGGTTCACTGACATTTCGTTCTGAATAGCTTTCCGATGTGCGAATCGAGATAATACATTACAATCGAGTGATGTCGTTTCCGAACGTTCATGAACATGAAAATTGGTGATCACCGATACACTTTTGTGTGAATCGTTACAAATTAACCAGATTCACTGACATTTCGTTCTGAATCGCTTTCCGATGTGCGAATCGCGATCACAGCTTACAATCGAGTGTTGTTGTTTCCGAACGTTCATAAACATGAAGAACGGTGATCACCGATAGATTTTTGTGAGAATCACAACAAATCAAGAAGATTCACTGACATTTCGAACAAAATCAGATTCCCACGTGCGATTCGAGATCACAATCGAGTGATGTCGTTTCCGAACGTTCATAAACGTGAAAATTGGAGATCACCGATACACTTTTGTGTGAATCGATACATTTTATCAACATTCACCGACATTTCGAACAGAACAGCTTTCCGACGTGCGATTCGAGATCATAACCTACAATCGAGTAATGTCGTTTCCGAACGTTCATAGACATGAAAATTTGTGATCACCGATACACTTTTGTGCGAATCGATACAAATTAACAAGGTTCACTGACATTTCGTTCTGAATAGCTTTCCGATGTGCGAATCGAGATAATACATTACAATCGAGTGATGTCGTTTCCGAACGTTCATAAACATGAAAATTTGTGATCACCGATACACTTTTGTGCGAATCGATGGAAATTAACAAGATTCACTGACATTTCGTTCTGAATCGCTTTTCGATGTGCGAATCGAGATAATACATTACAATCGAATGATGTCGTTTCCGAACGTTCATAAACGTGAAAATTGGAGATCACCGATACACTTTTGTGTGAATCGATAAAAATTAACAAGATTCACTGAAATTTCGAACAGAACAGCTTTCCGACGTACGATTCGAGATCATAACTTACATTCGAGTGATGTCGTTTCCGAACGTTCATGAACATGAAAATTGGTGATCACCGATACACATTCGTGTAAATCGATACAATTTAACACGCACGATTCGATTTAACACGCGCAGCTTTCCAACGTGCGATTCGAGATCATACCTTAGAGTTGAGTGATGACGTTTCCGAACGTTCATAAACGTGAAAATTGGTGATCACCGATACACTTTTGTGTGAATCGATACAATTTAACAACGTTCACTGACATTTCGACTAGCATCGCTTTCCGACGTGCGATTCCAGATCATTACACGTCGGAAAGCGATTCAGAACGAAATGACAGTGAACGTTGTTAATTTGTATCGATTCGCACAAAAGTGTATCGGTGATCACAAATATTCATGTTTATGAACGTTCGGAAACGACATCACTCGATTGTAGGTTATAATCTCGAATCGCACGTCGGAAAGCTGTTCTGTTCGAAATGTCAGTGAATGTTGATAAAATGTATCGATTCACACAAAAGTGTATCGGTGATCTCCAATTTTCACGTTTATGAACGTTCGGAAACGACATCACTCGATTGTAATGTATTATCTCGATTCGCACATCGAAAAGCGATTCAGAACGAAATGTCAGTGAATCTTGTTAATTTCCATCGATTCGCACAAAAGTGTATCGGTGATCACCAATTTTCATGTTCATGAACGTTCGGAAACGACATCACTCGATTGTAATGTATTATCTCGATTCGCACATCGGAAAGCTATTCGGAACGAAATGTCAGTGAACCTTGTTAATTTGTATCGTTTCGCACAAAAGTGTATCGGTGATCACCAATTTTCCCGTTTATGAACGTTCGGAAACGACACCACTCGATTGTAAGGTGTGATATAGAATCGCACGTGGGAATCTGATTTTGTTCGAAATGTCAGTGAATCTTCTCGATTTGTTGCGATTCTCACAAAAATCTATCGGTGATCACCGTTCTTCATGTTTATGAACGTTCGGAAACGACAACACTCGATTGTTAGCTGTGATCGCGATTCGCACGTCGGAAAGCTGTTCTGTTCGAATTGTCAGTGAATGTTGTTAAATTGTATAGATTCGCACAAAAGTGTATCGGTGATCACCAATTTTCATGTTCATGAACGTTCGGAAACGGCATCACTCGATTGTAAGCTGTGATCGCGATTCGCACATCGGAAAGCGATTCAGAACGAAATGTCAGTGAATCTGGTTAATTTGTGTCGATTCACACAAAAGTGTATCGGTGATCACCAATTTTCATGTTCCTGAACGTTCGGAAACGACATCACTCGATTGTAAGGTATGATTTCGAATCGCACGTCGGAAAGCTGTTCTGTTCGAAATGTCAGTGAATGTTGATAAAATGTATCGATTCACACAAAAGTGTATCGGTGATCTCCAATTTTCACGTTTATGAACGTTCGGAAACGACATCACTCGATTGTAATGTATTATCTCGATTCGCACATCGAAAAGCGATTCAGAACGAAATGTCAGTGAATCTTGTTAATTTCCATCGATTCGCGCAAAAGTGTATCGGTGATCACCAATTTTCATGTTCATGAACGTTCGGAAACGACATCACTCGATTGTAATGTATTATCTCGATTCGCACATCGGAAAGCTATTCAGAACGAAATGTCAGTGAACCTTGTTAATTTTTATCGATTTACACAAAAGTGTATCGGTGATCACCAATTTTCACGTTTATGAACGTTCGGAAACGACACCACTCGATTGTAAGGTGTGATCTAGAATCGCACGTGGGAATCTGATTTTGTTCGAAATGTCAGTGAATCTTCTCGATTTGTTGCGATTCTCACAAAAATCTATCGGTGATCACCGTTCTTCATGTTTATGAACGTTCGGAAACGACAACACTCGATTGTTAGCTGTGATCGCGATTCGCACGTCGGAAAGCTGTTCTGTTCGAATTGTCAGTGAATGTTGTTAAATTGTATAGATTCGCACAAAAGTGTATCGGTGATCACCAATTTTCATGTTCATGAACGTTCGGAAACGGCATCACTCGATTGTAAGCTGTGATCGCGATTCGCACATCGGAAAGCGATTCAGAACGAAATGTCAGTGAATCTGGTTAATTTGTGTCGATTCACACAAAAGTGTATCGGTGATCACCAATTTTCATGTTCCTGAACGTTCGGAAACGACATCACTCGATTGTAAGGTATGATTTCGAATCGCACGTCGGAAAGCTGTTCTGTTCGAAATGTCAGTGAATCTTGTCAATTTTTATCGAATTACACAAAAGTGTATCGGTGATCACCAATTTTCACGTTTATGAACGTTCGGAAACGACACCACTCGATTGTAAGGTGTGATCTCGAATCGCACGTGGGAATCTGATTTTGTTCGAAATGTCAGTGAATCTTCTTGATTTGTTGCGATTCTCACAAAAATCTATCGGTGATCACCGTTCTTCATGTTTATGAACGTTCGGAAACGACATCACTCGATTGTAAGCTGTGATCGCGATTCGCACATCGGAAAGCGATTCAGAACGAAATGTGAGTGAATCTGGTTAATTTGTATCGATTCATACAAAAGTGTATCGGTGATCACCAATTTTCACGTTTATGAACGTTCGGAAACGACACCACTCGATTGTAAGGTGTGATCTCGAATCGCACGTGGGAATCTGATTTTGTTCGAAATGTCAGTGAATCTTCTTGATTTGTTGCGATTCTCAACAAAAATCTATCGGTGATAACCGTTCTTCATGTTTATGAACGTTCGGAAACGACAACACTCGATTGTAAGCTGTGATCGCGATTCGCACATCGGAAAGCGATTCAGAACGAAATGTCAGTGAATCTGGTTAATTTGTGTCGATTCACACAAAAGTGTATCGGTGATCACCAATTTTCATGTTCCTGAACGTTCGGAAACGACATCACTCGATTGTAAGGTATGATCTCGAATCGCACGTCGGAAAGCTGTTCTGTTCGAAATGTAAGTGAATGTTGTTAAATTGTATCGATTCACACAAAAGTGTATCGGTGATCACCAATTTTCACGTTTATGAACGTTCGGAAATGACATCCCTCGATTGTAAGTTATGATCTCGGATCGCACGTCGGAAAGCTGTTCTGTTCGAAATGTCAGTGAATGTTGTTAAATTGTATAGATTCAAACAAAAGTGTATCGGTGATCAGCAATTTGCACGTTTATGAACGTTCGGAAACGACATCACTCGAGTGTAATTTATGATCTCGAATCGAAATGTCATTGAATATTGTTAATTTGTCATGAATTGAACAAAAATTTTATTGGTGATCACCAACTTCATGTTTATGAATGTTCGGAAACGTTTTCATCGCTCGATTGTCAGTTCAGATCTCAAATGGCCCTTCGGATTGCGATACTAAATGTCTGTAAAATTGTTGATATGTGACGTTTATCGGTGACCGTTTCCAATGTTTCATAAACATGAAAATAGGTAATCAGCGATAATCTTTTCTGTTAATCGTTACAAATCAACAATTTTTTCCGACATTTCTATCAGAATCGCAATCCGAGATGCGATTCGAGACCGGAACTGACAATCGAACGATGTTGTTTCTGAACGTTCACAAATATGAAAATTGGTGATCACAAATAAACTTTTGTGAGAATCGTTACAAATTATCAAGATTCACTGACAATTCGAACAGAATCGGTTTCCGACGTGCGATTCGAGATCATACCTTACAATCGAGTGATGTCGTTTCCGAACGTTCATGAACATGAAAAATGGTGATCACTGATACACTTTTGTGTGAATCGATAGAAATTAACAAAATTCACTGACATTTCGTTCTGAATCGCTTTCCCGATGTGCGAATCGAGATCATAACTTACAATCGAATGATGTCGTTTCCGAACGTTCATAAACATGAAAATTGGAGATCACCTATACACTTTTCTGTGAATCGACACAAATTAATAAGATTCACTGAAATTTCGTTCTGAATCGCTTTCCGATGTGCGAATCGCGATCACACCTTACAAACAAGTGATGTCGTTTCCGAACGTTCATAAACGTGAAAATTGGTGATCACCGATACACTTTTGTATGAATCGATAGAAATTAACAAGATTCACTGACATTTTGAACAGAACAGCTTTCCGACGTGCGATTCGATATGATAACCTACAATAGAGTGATGTCGTCTCCGAACGTTCATAAACATGAAAATTTGTGATCGCCGATACACTTTTGTGCGAATCGATGGAAATTAACAAGATTCACTGACTTTTCGTTCTGAATCGCTTTTCGATATGCGAATCGAGATAATACATTACAATCGAGTGATGTCGTTTCCGAACGTTCATAAACGTGAAAATTGGAGATCACCGATACACTTTTGTGTGAATCGATACATTTTATCAACATTCACGGACATTTCGAACAGAACAGCTTTCCGACGTGCGATTCGAGATCATAACCTACAATCGAGTAATGTCGTTTCCGAACGTTCATAGACATGAAAATTTGTGATCACCGATACACTTTTGTGCGAATCGATACAAATTAACAAGGTTCACTGACATTTCGTTCTGAATAGCTTTCCGATGTGCGAATCGAGATAATACATTACAATCGAGTGATGTCGTTTCCGAACGTTCATGAACATGAAAATTGGTGATCACCGATACACTTTTGTGTGAATCGACACAAATTAACCAGATTCACTGACATTTCGTTCTGAATCGCTTTCCGATGTGCGAATAGCGATCACAGCTTACAATCGAGTGTTGTTGTTTCCGAACGTTCATAAACATGAAGAACGGTGATCACCGATAGATTTTTGTGAGAATCACAACAAATCAAGAAGATTCACTGACATTTCGAACAAAATCAGATTCCCACGTGCGATTCGAGATCACAATCGAGTGATGTCGTTTCCGAACGTTCATAAACGTGAAAATTGGAGATCACCGATACACTTTTGTGTGAATCGATACATTTTATAAACATTCACCGACATTTCGAACAGAACAGCTTTCCGACGTGCGATTCGAGATCATAACCTACAATCGAGTAATGTCGTTTCCGAACGTTCATAGACATGAAAATTTGTGACCACCGATACACTTTTGTGCGAATCGATACAAATTAACAAGGTTCACTGACATTTCGTTCTGAATAGCTTTCCGATGTGCGAATCGAGATAATACATTACAATCGAGTGATGTCGTTTCCGAACGTTCATAAACATGAAAATTTGTGATCACCGATACACTTTTGTGCGAATCGATGGAAATTAACAAGATTCACTGACATTTCGTTCTGAATCGCTTTTCGATGTGCGAATCGAGATAATACATTACAATCGAATGATGTCGTTTCCGAACGTTCATAAACGTGAAAATTGGAGATCACCGATACACTTTTGTGTGAATCGATAAAAATTAACAAGATTCACTGAAATTTCGAACAGAACAGCTTTCCGACGTACGATTCGAGATCATAACTTACAATCGAGTGATGTCGTTTCCGAACGTTCATGAACATGAAAATTGGTGATCACCGATACACATTCGTGTAAATCGATACAATTTAACACGCACGATTCGATTTAACACGCGCAGCTTTCCAACGTGCGATTCGAGATCATACCTTAGAGTTGAGTGATGACGTTTCCGAACGTTCATAAACATTAAGAACGGTGATCACCGATACACTTTTGTGTGAATCGATACAATTTAACAACGTTCACTGACATTTCGACTAGCATCGCTTTCCGACGTGCGATTCCAGATCATTACACGTCGGAAAGCGATTCAGAACGAAATGACAGTGAACGTTGTTAATTTGTATCGATTCGCACAAAAGTGTATCGGTGATCACAAATATTCATGTTTATGAACGTTCGGAAACGACATCACTCGATTGTAGGTTATAATCTCGAATCGCACGTCGGAAAGCTGTTCTGTTCGAAATGTCAGTGAATGTTGATAAAATGTATCGATTCACACAAAAGTGTATCGGTGATCTCCAATTTTCACGTTTATGAACGTTCGGAAACGACATCACTCGATTGTAATGTATTATCTCGATTCGCACATCGAAAAGCGATTCAGAACGAAATGTCAGTGAATCTTGTTAATTTCCATCGATTCGCACAAAAGTGTATCGGTGATCACCAATTTTCATGTTCATGAACGTTCGGAAACGACATCACTCGATTGTAATGTATTATCTCGATTCGCACATCGGAAAGCTATTCAGAACGAAATGTCAGTGAACCTTGTTAATTTTTATCGATTTACACAAAAGTGTATCGGTGATCACCAATTTTCACGTTTATGAACGTTCGGAAACGACACCACTCGATTGTAAGGTGTGATCTAGAATCGCACGTGGGAATCTGATTTTGTTCGAAATGTCAGTGAATCTTCTCGATTTGTTGCGATTCTCACAAAAATCTATCGGTGATCACCGTTCTTCATGTTTATGAACGTTCGGAAACGACAACACTCGATTGTTAGCTGTGATCGCGATTCGCACGTCGGAAAGCTGTTCTGTTCGAATTGTCAGTGAATGTTGTTAAATTGTATAGATTCGCACAAAAGTGTATCGGTGATCACCAATTTTCATGTTCATGAACGTTCGGAAACGGCATCACTCGATTGTAAGCTGTGATCGCGATTCGCACATCGGAAAGCGATTCAGAACGAAATGTCAGTGAATCTGGTTAATTTGTGTCGATTCACACAAAAGTGTATCGGTGATCACCAATTTTCATGTTCCTGAACGTTCGGAAACGACATCACTCGATTGTAAGGTATGATTTCGAATCGCACGTCGGAAAGCTGTTCTGTTCGAAATGTCAGTGAATCTTGTCAATTTTTATCGAATTACACAAAAGTGTATCGGTGATCACCAATTTTCACGTTTATGAACGTTCGGAAACGACACCACTCGATTGTAAGGTGTGATGTCGAATCGCACGTGGGAATCTGATTTTGTTCGAAATGTCAGTGAATCTTCTTGATTTGTTGCGATTCTCACAAAAATCTATCGGTGATCACCGTTCTTCATGTTTATGAACGTTCGGAAACGACATCACTCGATTGTAAGCTGTGATCGCGATTCGCACATCGGAAAGCGATTCAGAACGAAATGTGAGTGAATCTGGTTAATTTGTATCGATTCATACAAAAGTGTATCGGTGATCACCAATTTTCACGTTTATGAACGTTCGGAAACGACACCACTCGATTGTAAGGTGTGATCTCGAATCGCACGTGGGAATCTGATTTTGTTCGAAATGTCAGTCAATCTTCTTGATTTGTTGCGATTCTCAACAAAAATCTATCGGTGATAACCGTTCTTCATGTTTATGAACGTTCGGAAACGACAACACTCGATTGTAAGCTGTGATCGCGATTCGCACATCGGAAAGCGATTCAGAACGAAATGTCAGTGAATCTGGTTAATTTGTGTCGATTCACACAAAAGTGTATCGGTGATCACCAATTTTCATGTTCCTGAACGTTCGGAAACGACATCACTCGATTGTAAGGTATGATCTCGAATCGCACGTCGGAAAGCTGTTCTGTTCGAAATGTAAGTGAATGTTGTTAAATTGTATCGATTCACACAAAAGTGTATCGGTGATCACCAATTTTCACGTTTATGAACGTTCGGAAATGACATCCCTCGATTGTAAGTTATGATCTCGGATCGCACGTCGGAAAGCTGTTCTGTTCGAAATGTCAGTGAATGTTGTTAAATTGTATAGATTCAAACAAAAGTGTATCGGTGATCAGCAATTTGCACGTTTATGAACGTTCGGAAACGACATCACTCGATTGTAATTTATGATCTCGAATCGAAATGTCATTGAATATTGTTAATTTGTCATGAATTGAACAAAAATTTTATTGGTGATCACCAACTTCATGTTTATGAATGTTCGGAAACGTTTTCATCGCTCGATTGTCAGTTCAGATCTCAAATGGCCCTTCGGATTGCGATACTAAATGTCTGTAAAATTGTTGATATGTGACGTTTATCGGTGACCGTTTCCAATGTTTCATAAACATGAAAATAGGTAATCAGCGATAATCTTTTCTGTTAATCGTTACAAATCAACAATTTTTTCCGACATTTCTATCAGAATCGCAATCCGAGATGCGATTCGAGACCGGAACTGACAATCGAACGATGTTGTTTCTGAACGTTCACAAATATGAAAATTGGTGATCACAAATAAACTTTTGTGAGAATCGTTACAAATTATCAAGATTCACTGACAATTCGAACAGAATCGGTTTCCGACGAGCGATCCGAGATCATACCTTACAATCGAGTGATGTCGTTTCCGAACGTTCATCAACATGAAAAATGGTGATCACTGATACACTTTTGTGTGAATCGATAGAAATTAACAAAATTCACTGACATTTCGTTCTGAATCGCTTTCCCGATGTGCGAATCGAGATCATAACTTACAATCGAATGATGTCGTTTCCGAACGTTCATAAACATGAAAATTGGAGATCACCGATACACTTTTGTGTGAATCGACACAAATTAATAAGATTCACTGAAATTTCGTTCTGAATCGCTTTCCGATGTGCGAATCGCGATCACACCTTACAAACAAGTGATGTCGTTTCCGAACGTTCATAAACGTGAAAATTGGTGATCACCGATACACTTTTGTATGAATCGATAGAAATTAACAAGATTCACTGACATTTTGAACAGAACAGCTTTCCGACGTGCGATTCGATATCATAACCTACAATAGAGTGATGTCGTCTCCGAACGTTCATAAACATGAAAATTTGTGATCGCCGATACACTTTTGTGCGAATAGATGGAAATTAACAAGATTCACTGACATTTCGTTCTGAATCGCTTTTCGATGTGCGAATCGAGATAATACATTACAATCGAGTGATGTCGTTTCCGAACGTTCATAAACGTGAAAATTGGAGATCACCGATACACTTTTGTGTGAATCGATACATTTTATCAACATTCACGGACATTTCGAACAGAACAGCTTTCCGACGTGCTATTCGAGATCATAACCTACAATCGACAGATGTCGTTTCCGTACGTTCATAAACATGAAAATTTGTGATCACCGATACACTTTTGTGCGAAACGATACAAATTAACAAGGTTCACTGACATTTCGTTCTGAATAGCTTTCCGATGTGCGAATCGAGATAATACATTACAATCGAGTGATGTCGTTTCCGAACGTTCATGAACATGAAAATTGGTGATCACCGATACACTTTTGTGTGAATCGACAGAAATTAACCAGATTCACTGACATTTCGTTCTGAATCGCTTTCCGATGTGCGAATCGCGATCACAGCTTACAATCGAGTGTTGTTGTTTCCGAACGTTCATAAACATGAAGAACGGTGATCACCGATAGATTTTTGTGAGAATCACAACAAATCAAGAAGATTCACTGACATTTCGAACAAAATCAGATTCCCACGTGCGATTCGAGATCACAATCGAGTGATGTCGTTTCCGAACGTTCATAAACGTGAAAATTGGAGATCACCGATACACTTTTGTGTGAATCGATACATTTTATCAACATTCACCGACATTTCGAACAGAACAGCTTTCCGACGTGCGATTCGAGATCATAACCTACAATCGAGTAATGTCGTTTCCGAACGTTCATAGACATGAAAATTTGTGATCACCGATACACTTTTGTGCGAATCGATACAAATTAACAAGGTTCACTGACATTTCGTTCTGAATAGCTTTCCGATGTGCGAATCGAGAGAATACATTACAATCGAGTGATGTCGTTTCCGAACGTTCATAAACATGAAAATTTGTGATCACCGATACACTTTTGTGCGAATCGATGGAAATTAACAAGATTCACTGACATTTCGTTCTGAATCGCTTTTCGATGTGCGAATCGAGATAATACATTACAATCGAATGATGTCGTTTCCGAACGTTCATAAACGTGAAAATTGGAGATCACCGATACACTTTTGTGTGAATCGATAAAAATTAACAAGATTCACTGAAATTTCGAACAGAACAGCTTTCCGACGTACGATTCGAGATCATAACTTACAATCGAGTGATGTCGTTTCCGAACGTTCATGAACATGAAAATTGGTGATCACCGATACACATTCGTGTAAATCGATACAATTTAACACGCACGATTCGATTTAACACGCGCAGCTTTCCAACGTGCGATTCGAGATCATACCTTAGAGTTGAGTGATGACGTTTCCGAACGTTCATAAACATTAAGAACGGTGATCACCGATACACTTTTGTGTGAATCGATACAATTTAACAACGTTCACTGACATTTCGACTAGCATCGCTTTCCGACGTGCGATTCCAGATCATTACACGTCGGAAAGCGATTCAGAACGAAATGACAGTGAACGTTGTTAATTTGTATCGATTCGCACAAAAGTGTATCGGTGATCACAAATATTCATGTTTATGAACGTTCGGAAACGACATCACTCGATTGTAGGTTATAATCTCGAATCGCACGTCGGAAAGCTGTTCTGTTCGAAATGTCAGTGAATGTTGATAAAATGTATCGATTCACACAAAAGTGTATCGGTGATCTCCAATTTTCACGTTTATGAACGTTCGGAAACGACATCACTCGATTGTAATGTATTATCTCGATTCGCACATCGAAAAGCGATTCAGAACGAAATGTCAGTGAATCTTGTTAATTTCCATCGATTCGCACAAAAGTGTATCGGTGATCACCAATTTTCATGTTCATGAACGTTCGGAAACGACATCACTCGATTGTAATGTATTATCTCGATTCGCACATCGGAAAGCTATTCAGAACGAAATGTCAGTGAACCTTGTTAATTTTTATCGATTTACACAAAAGTGTATCGGTGATCACCAATTTTCACGTTTATGAACGTTCGGAAACGACACCACTCGATTGTAAGGTGTGATCTAGAATCGCACGTGGGAATCTGATTTTGTTCGAAATGTCAGTGAATCTTCTAGATTTGTTGCGATTCTCACAAAAATCTATCGGTGATCACCGTTCTTCATGTTCCTGAACGTTCGGAAACGACATCACTCGATTGTAAGGTATGATTTCGAATCGCACGTCGGAAAGCTGTTCTGTTCGAAATGTCAGTGAATCTTGTCAATTTTTATCGAATTACACAAAAGTGTATCGGTGATCACCAATTTTCACGTTTATGAACGTTCGGAAACGACACCACTCGATTGTAAGGTGTGATCTCGAATCGCACGTGGGAATCTGATTTTGTTCGAAATGTCAGTGAATCTTCTTGATTTGTTGCGATTCTCACAAAAATCTATCGGTGATCACCGTTCTTCATGTTTATGAACGTTCGGAAACGACAACACTCGATTGTAAGCTGTGATCGCGATTCGCACGTCGGAAAGGTGTTCTGTTCGAATTGTCAGTGAATGTTGTTAAATTGTATAGATTCGCACAAAAGTGTATCGGTGATCACCAATTTTCATGTTCATGAACGTTCGGAAACGGCATCACTCGATTGTAAGCTGTGATCGCGATTCGCACATCGGAAAGCGATTCAGAACGAAATGTCAGTGAATCTGGTTAATTTGTGTCGATTCACACAAAAGTGTATCGGTGATCACCAATTTTCATGTTCCTGAACGTTCGGAAACGACATCACTCGATTGTAAGGTATGATTTCGAATCGCACGTCGGAAAGCTGTTCTGTTCGAAATGTCAGTGAATCTTGTCAATTTTTATCGAATTACACAAAAGTGTATCGGTGATCACCAATTTTCACGTATATGAACGTTCGGAAACGACACCACTCGATTGTAAGGTGTGATCTCGAATCGCACGTGGGAATCTGATTTTGTTCGAAATGTCAGTGAATCTTCTTGATTTGTTGCGATTCTCACAAAAATCTATCGGTGATCACCGTTCTTCATGTTTATGAACGTTCGGAAACGACATCACTCGATTGTAAGCTGTGATCGCGATTCGCACATCGGAAAGCGATTCAGAACGAAATGTGAGTGAATCTGGTTAATTTGTATCGAATTACACAAAAGTGTATCGGTGATCACCAATTTTCACGTTTATGAACGTTCGGAAACGACACCACTCGATTGTAAGGTGTGATCTCGAATCGCACGTGGGAATCTGATTTTGTTCGAAATGTCAGTGAATCTTCTTGATTTGTTGCGATTCTCAACAAAAATCTATCGGTGATAACCGTTCTTCATGTTTATGAACGTTCGGAAACGACAACACTCGATTGTAAGCTGTGATCGCGATTCGCACATCGGAAAGCGATTCAGAACGAAATGTCAGTGAATCTGGTTAATTTGTGTCGATTCACACAAAAGTGTATCGGTGATCACCAATTTTCATGTTCCTGAACGTTCGGAAACGACATCACTCGATTGTAAGGTATGATCTCGAATCGCACGTCGGAAAGCTGTTCTGTTCGAAATGTAAGTGAATGTTGTTAAATTGTATCGATTCACACAAAAGTGTATCGGTGATCACCAATTTGCACGTTTATGAACGTTCGGAAACGACATCACTCGATTGTAATTTATGATCTCGAATCGAAATGTCATTGAATATTGTTAATTTGTCATGAATTGAACAAAAATTTTATTGGTGATCACCAACTTCATGTTTATGAATGTTCGGAAACGTTTTCATCGCTCGATTGTCAGTTCAGATCTCAAATGGCCCTTCGGATTGCGATACTAAATGTCTGTAAAATTGTTGATATGTGACGTTTTTCGGTGACCGTTTCCAATGTTTCATAAACATGAAAATAGGTAATCAGCGATAATCTTTTCTGTTAATCGTTACAAATCAACAATTTTTTCCGACATTTCTATCAGAATCGCAATCCGAGATGCGATTCGAGACCGGAACTGACAATCGAACGATGTTGTATCTGAACGTTCACAAATATGAAAATTGGTGATCACAAATAAACTTTTGTGAGAATCGTTACAAATTATCAAGATTCACTGACAATTCGAACAGAATCGGTTTCCGACGTGCGATCCGAGATCATACCTTACAATCGAGTGATGTCGTTTCCGAACGTTCATCAACATGAAAAATGGTGATCACTGATACACTTTTGTGTGAATCGATAGAAATTAACAAAATTCACTGACATTTCGTTCTGAATCGCTTTCCCGATGTGCGAATCGAGATCATAACTTACAATCGAATGATGTCGTTTCCGAACGTTCATAAACATGAAAATTGGAGATCACCGATACACTTTTGTGTGAATCGACACAAATTAATAAGATTCACTGAAATTTCGTTCTGAATCGCTTTCCGATGTGCGAATCGCGATCACACCTTACAAACAAGTGATGTCGTTTCCGAACGTTCATAAACGTGAAAATTGGTGATCACCGATACACTTTTGTATGAATCGATAGAAATTAACAAGATTCACTGACATTTTGAACAGAACAGCTTTCCGACGTGCGATTCGATATCATAACCTACAATAGAGTGATGTCGTCTCCGAACGTTCATAAACATGAAAATTTGTGATCGCCGATACACTTTTGTGCGAATCGATGGAAATTAACAAGATTCACTGACATTTCGTTCTGAATCGCTTTTCGATGTGCGAATCGAGATAATACATTACAATCGAGTGATGTCGTTTCCGAACGTTCATAAACGTGAAAATTGGAGATCACCGATACACTTTTGTGTGAATCGATACATTTTATCAACATTCACGGACATTTCGAACAGAACAGCTTTCCGACGTGCGATTCGAGATCATAACCTACAATCGACAGATGTCGTTTCCGTACGTTCATAAACATGAAAATTTGTGATCACCGATACACTTTTGTGCGAAACGATACAAATTAACAAGGTTCACTGACATTTCGTTCTGAATAGCTTTCCGATGTGCGAATCGAGATAATACATTACAATCGAGTGATGTCGTTTCCGAACGTTCATAAACATGAAAATTTGTGATCACCGATACACTTTTGTGCGAATCGATGGAAATTAACAAGATTCACTGACATTTCGTTCTGAATCGCTTTTCGATGTGCGAATCGAGATAATACATTACAATCGAATGATGTCGTTTCCGAACGTTCATAAACGTGAAAATTGGAGATCACCGATACACTTTTGTGTGAATCGATAAAAATTAACAAGATTCACTGAAATTTCGAACAGAACAGCATTCCGACGTGCGATTCGAGATCATAACTTACAATCGAGTGATGTCGTTTCCGAACGTTCATGAACATGAAAATTGGTGATCACCGATACACATTCGTGTAAATCGATACAATTTAACACGCGCGATTCGATTTAACACGCGCAGCTTTCCAACGTGCGATTCGAGATCATACCTTAGAATTGAGTGATGACGTTTCCGAACGTTCATAAACATTAAGAACGGTGATCACCGATACAATTTTGTGTGAATCGATACAATTTAACAACATTCACTGACATTTCGACTAGCATCGCTTTCCGACGTGCGATTCGAGATCATTACACGTCGGAAAGCGATTCAGAACGAAATGACAGTGAACGTTGTTAATTTGTATCGATTCGCACAAAAGTGTATCGGTGATCACAAATATTCATGTTTATGAACGTTCGGAAACGACATCACTCGATTGTAAGGTATGATCTCGAATCGCACGTCGGAGAGCTGTTCTGTTCGAAATGTCAGTGAATCTTGTTAATTTTTATCGATTTACACAAAAGTGTATCGGTGATCACCAATTTTCACGTTTATGAACGTTCGGAAACGACACCACTCGATTGTAAGGTGTGATCTAGAATCGCACGTGGGAATCTGATTTTGTTCGAAATGTCAGTGAATCTTCTCGATTTGTTGCGATTCTCACAAAAATCTATCAGTGATCACCGTTCTTCATGTTTATGAACGTTCGGAAACGACAACACTCGATTGTAAGCTGTGATCGCGATTCGCACGTCGGAAAGCTGTTCTGTTCGAAATGTCAGTGAATGTTGTTAAATTGTATCGATTCACACAAAAGTGTATCGGTGATCACCAATTTTCACGTTTATGAACGTTCGGAAACGACATCACTCGATTGTAAGCTGTGATCGCGATTCGCACATCGGAAAGCGATTCAGAACGAAATGTCAGTGAATCTGGTTAATTTGTGTCGATTCACACAAAAGTGTATCGGTGATCTCCAATTTTCATGTTTATGAACGTTAGGAAACAACAACACTCGATTGTAAGCTGTGATCGCGATTCGCACATCGGAAAGCGATTCAGAACGAAATGTCAGTGAATCTGGTTAATTTGTGTCGATTCACACAAAAGTGTATCGGTGATCACCAATTTTCATGTTCATGAACTTTCGGAAACGACATCACTCGATTGTAAGGTATGATTTCGAATCGCACGTCGGAAAGCTGTTCTGTTCGAAATGTCAGTGAATCTTGTCAATTTTTATCGAATTACACAAAAGTGTATCGGTGATCACCAATTTTCACGTATATGAACGTTCGGAAACGACACCACTCGATTGTAAGGTGTGATCTCGAATCGCACGTGGGAATCTGATTTTGTTCGAAATGTCAGTGAATCTTCTTGATTTGTTGCGATTCTCAACAAAAATCTATCGGTGATAACCGTTCTTCATGTTTATGAACGTTCGGAAACGACAACACTCGATTGTAAGCTGTGATCGCGATTCGCACATCGGAAAGCGATACAGAACGAAATGTCAGTGAATCTGGTTAATTTGTGTCGATTCACACAAAAGTGTATCGGTGATCACCAATTTTCATGTTCCTGAACGTTCGGAAACGACATCACTCGATTGTAAGGTATGATCTCGAATCGCACGTCGGAAAGCTGTTCTGTTCGAAATGTAAGTGAATGTTGTTAAATTGTATCGATTCACACAAAAGTGTATCGGTGATCACCAATTTTCACGTTTATGAACGTTCGGAAATGACATCCCTCGATTGTAAGTTATGATCTCGGATCGCACGTCGGAAAGCTGTTCTGTTCGAAATGTCAGTGAATGTTGTTAAATTGTATAGATTCAAACAAAAGTGTATCGGTGATCAGCAATTTGCACGTTTATGAACGTTCGGAAACGACATCACTCGATTGTAATTTATGATCTCGAATCGAAATGTCATTGAATATTGTTAATTTGTCATGAATTGAACAAAAATTTTATTGGTGATCACCAACTTCATGTTTATGAATGTTCGGAAACGTTTTCATCGCTCGATTGTCAGTTCAGATCTCAAATGGCCCTTCGGATTGCGATACTAAATGTCTGTAAAATTGTTGATATGTGACGTTTATCGGTGACCGTTTCCAATGTTTCATAAACATGAAAATAGGTAATCAGCGATAATCTTTTCTGTTAATCGTTACAAATCAACAATTTTTTCCGACATTTCTATCAGAATCGCAATCCGAGATGCGATTCGAGACCGGAACTGACAATCGAACGATGTTGTTTCTGAACGTTCACAAATATGAAAATTGGTGATCACAAATAAACTTTTGTGAGAATCGTTACAAATTATCAAGATTCACTGACAATTCGAACAGAATCGGTTTCCGACGTGCGATTCGAGATCATACCTTACAATCGAGTGATGTCGTTTCCGAACGTTCATGAACATGAAAAATGGTGATCACTCATACACTTTTGTGTGAATCGATAGAAATTAACAAAATTCACTGACATTTCGTTCTGAATCGCTTTCCCGATGTGCGAATCGAGATCATAACTTACAATCGAATGATGTCGTTTCCGAACGTTCATAAACATGAAAATTGGAGATCACCGATACACTTTTGTGTGAATCGACACAAATTAATAAGATTCACTGAAATTTCGTTCTGAATCGCTTTCCGATGTGCGAATCGCGATCACACCTTACAAACAAGTGATGTCGTTTCCGAACGTTCATAAACGTGAAAATTGGTGATCACCGATACACTTTTGTATGAATCGATAGAAATTAACAAGATTCACTGACATTTTGAACAGAACAGCTTTCCGACGTGCGATTCGATATCATAACCTACAATAGAGTGATGTCGTCTCCGAACGTTCATAAACATGAAAATTTGTGATCGCCGATACACTTTTGTGCGAATCGATGGAATATAACAAGATTCACTGACATTTCGTTCTGAATCGCTTTTCGATGTGCGAATCGAGATAATACATTACAATCGAGTGATGTCGTTTCCGAACGTTCATAAACGTGAAAATTGGAGATCACCGATACACTTTTGTGTGAATCGATACATTTTATCAACATTCACGGACATTTCGAACAGAACAGCTTTCCGACGTGCGATTCGAGATCATAACCTACAATCGACAGATGTCGTTTCCGTACGTTCATAAACATGAAAATTTGTTATCACCGATACACTTTTGTGCGAAACGATACAAATTAACAAGGTTCACTGACATTTCGTTCTGAATAGCTTTCCGATGTGCGAATCGAGATAATACATTACAATCGAGTGATGTCGTTTCCGAACGTTCATGAACATGAAAATTGGTGATCACCGATACACTTTTGTGTGAATCGTTACAAATTAACCAGATTCACTGACATTTCGTTCTGAATCGCTTTCCGATGTGCGAATCGCGATCACAGCTTACAATCGAGTGTTGTTGTTTCCGAACGTTCATAAACATGAAGAACGGTGATCACCGATAGATTTTTGTGAGAATCACAACAAATCAAGAAGATTCACTGACATTTCGAACAAAATCAGATTCCCACGTGCGATTCGAGATCACAATCGAGTGATGTCGTTTCCGAACGTTCATAAACGTGAAAATTGGAGATCACCGATACACTTTTGTGTGAATCGATACATTTTATCAACATTCACCGACATTTCGAACAGAACAGCTTTCCGACGTGCGATTCGAGATCATAACCTACAATCGAGTAATGTCGTTTCCGAACGTTCATAGACATGAAAATTTGTGATCACCGATACACTTTTGTGCGAATCGATACAAATTAACAAGGTTCACTGACATTTCGTTCTGAATAGCTTTCCGATGTGCGAATCGAGATAATACATTACAATCGAGTGATGTCGTTTCCGAACGTTCATAAACATGAAAATTTGTGATCACCGATACACTTTTGTGCGAATCGATGGAAATTAACAAGATTCACTGACATTTCGTTCTGAATCGCTTTTCGATGTGCGAATCGAGATAATACATTACAATCGAATGATGTCGTTTCCGAACGTTCATAAACGTGAAAATTGGAGATCACCGATACACTTTTGTGTGAATCGATAAAAATTAACAAGATTCACTGAAATTTCGAACAGAACAGCTTTCCGACGTACGATTCGAGATCATAACTTACAATCGAGTGATGTCGTTTCCGAACGTTCATGAACATGAAAATTGGTGATCACCGATACACATTCGTGTAAATCGATACAATTTAACACGCACGATTCGATTTAACACGCGCAGCTTTCCAACGTGCGATTCGAGATCATACCTTAGAGTTGAGTGATGACGTTTCCGAACGTTCATAAACATTAAGAACGGTGATCACCGATACACTTTTGTGTGAATCGATACAATTTAACAACGTTCACTGACATTTCGACTAGCATCGCTTTCCGACGTGCGATTCCAGATCATTACACGTCGGAAAGCGATTCAGAACGAAATGACAGTGAACGTTGTTAATTTGTATCGATTCGAACAAAAGTGTATCGGTGATCACAAATATTCATGTTTATGAACGTTCGGAAACGACATCACTCGATTGTAGGTTATAATCTCGAATCGCACGTCGGAAAGCTGTTCTGTTCGAAATGTCAGTGAATGTTGATAAAATGTATCGATTCACACAAAAGTGTATCGGTGATCTCCAATTTTCACGTTTATGAACGTTCGGAAACGACATCACTCGATTGTAATGTATTATCTCGATTCGCACATCGAAAAGCGATTCAGAACGAAATGTCAGTGAATCTTGTTAATTTCCATCGATTCGCACAAAAGTGTATCGGTGATCACCAATTTTCATGTTCATGAACGTTCGGAAACGACATCACTCGATTGTAATGTATTATCTCGATTCGCACATCGGAAAGCTATTCAGAACGAAATGTCAGTGAACCTTGTTAATTTTTATCGATTTACACAAAAGTGTATCGGTGATCACCAATTTTCACGTTTATGAACGTTCGGAAACGACACCACTCGATTGTAAGGTGTGATCTAGAATCGCACGTGGGAATCTGATTTTGTTCGAAATGTCAGTGAATCTTCTCGATTTGTTGCGATTCTCACAAAAATCTATCGGTGATCACCGTTCTTCATGTTCCTGAACGTTCGGAAACGACATCACTCGATTGTAAGGTATGATTTCGAATCGCACGTCGGAAAGCTGTTCTGTTCGAAATGTCAGTGAATCTTGTCAATTTTTATCGAATTACACAAAAGTGTATCGGTGATCACCAATTTTCACGTTTATGAACGTTCGGAAACGACACCACTCGATTGTAAGGTGTGATCTCGAATCGCACGTGGGAATCTGATTTTGTTCGAAATGTCAGTGAATCTTCTTGATTTGTTGCGATTCTCACAAAAATCTATCGGTGATCACCGTTCTTCATGTTTATGAACGTTCGGAAACGACATCACTCGATTGTAAGCTGTGATCGCGATTCGCACATCGGAAAGCGATTCAGAACGAAATGTGAGTGAATCTGGTTAATTTGTATCGATTCATACAAAAGTGTATCGGTGATCACCAATTTTCACGTTTATGAACGTTCGGAAACGACACCACTCGATTGTAAGGTGTGATCTCGAATCGCACGTGGGAATCTGATTTTGTTCGAAATGTCAGTGAATCTTCTTGATTTGTTGCGATTCTCAACAAAAATCTATCGGTGATAACCGTTCTTCATGTTTATGAACGTTCGGAAACGACAACACTCGATTGTAAGCTGTGATCTCGAATCGCACGTGGGAATCTGATTTTGTTCGAAATGTCAGTGAATCTTCTCGATTTGTTGCGATTCTCACAAAAATCTATCGGTGATCACCGTTCTTCATGTTTATGAACGTTCGGAAACGACAACACTCGATTGTAAGCTGTGATCGCGATTCGCACGTCGGAAAGCTGTTCTGTTCGAATTGTCAGTGAATGTTGTTAAATTGTATAGATTCGCACAAAAGTGTATCGGTGATCACCAATTTTCATGTTCATGAACGTTCGGAAACGGCATCACTCGATTGTAAGCTGTGATCGCGATTCGCACATCGGAAAGCGATTCAGAACGAAATGTCAGTGAATCTGGTTAATTTGTGTCGATTCACACAAAAGTGTATCGGTGATCACCAATTTTCATGTTCCTGAACGTTCGGAAACGACATCACTCGATTGTAAGGTATGATTTCGAATCGCACGTCGGAAAGCTGTTCTGTTCGAAATGTCAGTGAATCTTGTCAATTTTTATCGAATTACACAAAAGTGTATCGGTGATCACCAATTTTCACGTATATGAACGTTCGGAAACGACACCACTCGATTGTAAGGTGTGATCTCGAATCGCACGTGGGAATCTGATTTTGTTCGAAATGTCAGTGAATCTTCTTGATTTGTTGCGATTCTCAACAAAAATCTATCGGTGATAACCGTTCTTCATGTTTATGAACGTTCGGAAACGACAACACTCGATTGTAAGCTGTGATCGCGATTCGCACATCGGAAAGCGATTCAGAACGAAATGTCAGTGAATCTGGTTAATTTGTGTCGATTCACACAAAAGTGTATCGGTGATCACCAATTTTCATGTTCCTGAACGTTCGGAAACGACATCACTCGATTGTAAGGTATGATCTCGAATCGCACGTCGGAAAGCTGTTCTGTTCGAAATGTAAGTGAATGTTGTTAAATTGTATCGATTCACACAAAAGTGTATCGGTGATCACCAATTTTCACGTTTATGAACGTTCGGAAATGACATCCCTCGATTGTAAGTTATGATCTCGGATCGCACGTCGGAAAGCTGTTCTGTTCGAAATGTCAGTGAATGTTGTTAAATTGTATAGATTCAAACAAAAGTGTATCGGTGATCAGCAATTTGCACGTTTATGAACGTTCGGAAACGACATCACTCGATTGTAATTTATGATCTCGAATCGAAATGTCATTGAATATTGTTAATTTGTCATGAATTGAACAAAAATTTTATTGGTGATCACCAACTTCATGTTTATGAATGTTCGGAAACGTTTTCATCGCTCGATTGTCAGTTCAGATCTCAAATGGCCCTTCGGATTGCGATACTAAATGTCTGTAAAATTGTTGATATGTGACGTTTATCGGTGACCGTTTCCAATGTTTCATAAACATGAAAATAGGTAATCAGCGATAATCTTTTCTGTTAATCGTTACAAATCAACAATTTTTTCCGACATTTCTATCAGAATCGCAATCCGAGATGCGATTCGAGACCGGAACTGACAATCGAACGATGTTGTTTCTGAACGTTCACAAATATGAAAATTGGTGATCACAAATAAACTTTTGTGAGAATCGTTACAAATTATCAAGATTCACTGACAATTCGAACAGAATCGGTTTCCGACGTGCGATCCGAGATCATACCTTACAATCGAGTGATGTCGTTTCCGAACGTTCATCAACATGAAAAATGGTGATCACTGATACACTTTTGTGTGAATCGATAGAAATTAACAAAATTCACTGACATTTCGTTCTGAATCGCTTTCCCGATGTGCGAATCGAGATCATAACTTACAATCGAATGATGTCGTTTCCGAACGTTCATAAACATGAAAATTGGAGATCACCGATACACTTTTGTGTGAATCGACACAAATTAATAAGATTCACTGAAATTTCGTTCTGAATCGCTTTCCGATGTGCGAATCGCGATCACACCTTACAAACAAGTGATGTCGTTTCCGAACGTTCATAAACGTGAAAATTGGTGATCACCGATACACTTTTGTATGAATCGATAGAAATTAACAAGATTCACTGACATTTTGAACAGGACAGCTTTCCGACGTGCGATTCGATATCATAACCTACAATAGAGTGATGTCGTCTCCGAACGTTCATAAACATGAAAATTTGTGATCGCCGATACACTTTTGTGCGAATCGATGGAAATTAACAAGATTCACTGACATTTCGTTCTGAATCGCTTTTCGATGTGCGAATCGAGATAATACATTACAATCGAGTGATGTCGTTTCCGAACGTTCATAAACGTGAAAATTGGAGATCACCGATACACTTTTGTGTGAATCGATACATTTTATCAACATTCACGGACATTTCGAACAGAACAGCTTTCCGACGTGCGATTCGAGATCATAACCTACAATCGACAGATGTCGTTTCCGTACGTTCATAAACATGAAAATTTGTGATCGCCGATACACTTTTGTGCGAATCGATGGAAATTAACAAGATTCACTGACATTTCGTTCTGAATCGCTTTTCGATGTGCGAATCGAGATAATACATTACAATCGAGTGATGTCGTTTCCGAACGTTCATAAACGTGAAAATTGGAGATCACCGATACACTTTTGTGTGAATCGATACATTTTATCAACATTCACGGACATTTCGAACAGAACAGCTTTCCGACGTGCGATTCGAGATCATAACCTACAATCGACAGATGTCGTTTCCGTACGTTCATAAACATGAAAATTTGTGATCACCGATACACTTTTGTGCGAAACGATACAAATTAACAAGGTTCACTGACATTTCGTTCTGAATAGCTTTCCGATGTGCGAATCGAGATAATACATTACAATCGAGTGATGTCGTTTCCGAACGTTCATGAACATGAAAATTGGTGATCACCGATACACTTTTGTGTGAATCGTTACAAATTAACCAGATTCACTGACATTTCGTTCTGAATCGCTTTCCGATGTGCGAATCGCGATCACAGCTTACAATCGAGTGTTGTTGTTTCCGAACGTTCATAAACATGAAGAACGGTGATCACCGATAGATTTTTGTGAGAATCACAACAAATCAAGAAGATTCACTGACATTTCGAACAAAATCAGATTCCCACGTGCGATTCGAGATCACAATCGAGTGATGTCGTTTCCGAACGTTCATAAACGTGAAAATTGGAGATCACCGATACACTTTTGTGTGAATCGATACATTTTATCAACATTCACCGACATTTCGAACAGAACAGCTTTCCGACGTGCGATTCGAGATCATAACCTACAATCGAGTAATGTCGTTTCCGAACGTTCATAGACATGAAAATTTGTGATCACCGATACACTTTTGTGCGAATCGATACAAATTAACAAGGTTCACTGACATTTCGTTCTGAATAGCTTTCCGATGTGCGAATCGAGATAATACATTACAATCGAGTGATGTCGTTTCCGAACGTTCATAAACATGAAAATTTGTGATCACCGATACACTTTTGTGCGAATCGATGGAAATTAACAAGATTCACTGACATTTCGTTCTGAATCGCTTTTCGATGTGCGAATCGAGATAATACATTACAATCGAATGATGTCGTTTCCGAACGTTCATAAACGTGAAAATTGGAGATCACCGATACACTTTTGTGTGAATCGATAAAAATTAACAAGATTCACTGAAATTTCGAACAGAACAGCTTTCCGACGTACGATTCGAGATCATAACTTACAATCGAGTGATGTCGTTTCCGAACGTTCATGAACATGAAAATTGGTGATCACCGATACACATTCGTGTAAATCGATACAATTTAACACGCACGATTCGATTTAACACGCGCAGCTTTCCAACGTGCGATTCGAGATCATACCTTAGAGTTGAGTGATGACGTTTCCGAACGTTCATAAACATTAAGAACGGTGATCACCGATACACTTTTGTGTGAATCGATACAATTTAACAACGTTCACTGACATTTCGACTAGCATCGCTTTCCGACGTGCGATTCCAGATCATTACACGTCGGAAAGCGATTCAGAACGAAATGACAGTGAACGTTGTTAATTTGTATCGATTCGCACAAAAGTGTATCGGTGATCACAAATATTCATGTTTATGAACGTTCGGAAACGACATCACTCGATTGTAGGTTATAATCTCGAATCGCACGTCGGAAAGCTGTTCTGTTCGAAATGTCAGTGAATGTTGATAAAATGTATCGATTCACACAAAAGTGTATCGGTGATCTCCAATTTTCACGTTTATGAACGTTCGGAAACGACATCACTCGATTGTAATGTATTATCTCGATTCGCACATCGAAAAGCGATTCAGAACGAAATGTCAGTGAATCTTGTTAATTTCCATCGATTCGCACAAAAGTGTATCGGTGATCACCAATTTTCATGTTCATGAACGTTCGGAAACGACATCACTCGATTGTAATGTATTATCTCGATTCGCACATCGGAAAGCTATTCAGAACGAAATGTCAGTGAACCTTGTTAATTTTTATCGATTTACACAAAAGTGTATCGGTGATCACCAATTTTCACGTTTATGAACGTTCGGAAACGACACCACTCGATTGTAAGGTGTGATCTAGAATCGCACGTGGGAATCTGATTTTGTTCGAAATGTCAGTGAATCTTCTCGATTTGTTGCGATTCTCACAAAAATCTATCGGTGATCACCGTTCTTCATGTTCCTGAACGTTCGGAAACGACATCACTCGATTGTAAGGTATGATTTCGAATCGCACGTCGGAAAGCTGTTCTGTTCGAAATGTCAGTGAATCTTGTCAATTTTTATCGAATTACACAAAAGTGTATCGGTGATCACCAATTTTCACGTTTATGAACGTTCGGAAACGACACCACTCGATTGTAAGGTGTGATCTCGAATCGCACGTGGGAATCTGATTTTGTTCGAAATGTCAGTGAATCTTCTTGATTTGTTGCGATTCTCACAAAAATCTATCGGTGATCACCGTTCTTCATGTTTATGAACGTTCGGAAACGACATCACTCGATTGTAAGCTGTGATCGCGATTCGCACATCGGAAATCGATTCAGAACGAAATGTGAGTGAATCTGGTTAATTTGTATCGATTCATACAAAAGTGTATCGGTGATCACCAATTTTCACGTTTATGAACGTTCGGAAACGACACCACTCGATTGTAAGGTGTGATCTCGAATCGCACGTGGGAATCTGATTTTGTTCGAAATGTCAGTGAATCTTCTTGATTTGTTGCGATTCTCAACAAAAATCTATCGGTGATAACCGTTCTTCATGTTTATGAACGTTCGGAAACGACAACACTCGATTGTAAGCTGTGATCGCGATTCGCACATCGGAAAGCGATTCAGAACGAAATGTCAGTGAATCTGGTTAATTTATGTCGATTCACACAAAAGTGTATCGGTGATCACCAATTTTCATGTTCCTGAACGTTCGGAAACGACATCACTCGATTGTAAGGTATGATCTCGAATCGCACGTCGGAAAGCTGTTCTGTTCGAAATGTAAGTGAATGTTGTTAAATTGTATCGATTCACACAAAAGTGTATCGGTGATCACCAATTTTCACGTTTATGAACGTTCGGAAACGACATCACTCGATTGTAATTTATGATCTCGAATCGAAATGTCATTGAATATTGTTAATTTGTCATGAATTGAACAAAAATTTTATTGGTGATCACCAACTTCATGTTTATGAATGTTCGGAAACGTTTTCATCGCTCGATTGTCAGTTCAGATCTCAAATGGCCCTTCGGATTGCGATACTAAATGTCTGTAAAATTGTTGATATGTGACGTTTATCGGTGACCGTTTCCAATGTTTCATAAACATGAAAATAGGTAATCAGCGATAATCTTTTCTGTTAATCGTTACAAATCAACAATTTTTTCCGACATTTCTATCAGAATCGCAATCCGAGATGCGATTCGAGACCGGAACTGACAATCGAACGATGTTGTTTCTGAACGTTCACAAATATGAAAATTGGTGATCACAAATAAACTTTTGTGAGAATCGTTACAAATTATCAAGATTCACTGACAATTCGAACAGAATCGGTTTCCGACGTGCGATCCGAGATCATACCTTACAATCGAGTGATGTCGTTTCCGAACGTTCATCAACATGAAAAATGGTGATCACTGATACACTTTTGTGTGAATCGATAGAAATTAACAAAATTCACTGACATTTCGTTCTGAATCGCTTTCCCGATGTGCGAATCGAGATCATAACTTACAATCGAATGATGTCGTTTCCGAACGTTCATAAACATGAAAATTGGAGATCACCGATACACTTTTGTGTGAATCGACACAAATTAATAAGATTCACTGAAATTTCGTTCTGAATCGCTTTCCGATGTGCGAATCGCGATCACACCTTACAAACAAGTGATGTCGTTTCCGAACGTTCATAAACGTGAAAATTGGTGATCACCGATACACTTTTGTATGAATCGATAGAAATTAACAAGATTCACTGACATTTTGAACAGGACAGCTTTCCGACGTGCGATTCGATATCATAACCTACAATAGAGTGATGTCGTCTCCGAACGTTCATAAACGTGAAAATTGGAGATCACCGATACACTTTTGTGTGAATCGATACATTTTATCAACATTCACGGACATTTCGAACAGAACAGCTTTCCGACGTGCGATTCGAGATCATAACCTACAATCGACAGATGTCGTTTCCGTACGTTCATAAACATGAAAATTTGTGATCACCGATACACTTTTGTGCGAAACGATACAAATTAACAAGGTTCACTGACATTTCGTTCTGAATAGCTTTCCGATGTGCGAATCGAGATAATACATTACAATCGAGTCATGTCGTTTCCGAACGTTCATAAACATGAAAATTTGTGATCACCGATACACTTTTGTGCGAATCGATGGAAATTAACAAGATTCACTGACATTTCGTTCTGAATCGCTTTTCGATGTGCGAATCGAGATAATACATTACAATCGAATGATGTCGTTTCCGAACGTTCATAAACGTGAAAATTGGAGATCACCGATACACTTTTGTGTGAATCGATAAAAATTAACAACATTCACTGACATTTCGAACAGAACAGCTTTCCGACGTGCGATCCGAGATCATAACTTACAATCGAGGGATGTCGTTTCCGAACGTTCATAAACGTGAAAATTGGAGATCACCGATACACTTTTGTGTGAATCGATACATTTTATCAACATTCACCGACATTTCGAACAGAACAGCTTTCCGACGTGCGATTCGAGATCATAACCTACAATCGAGTAATGTCGTTTCCGAACGTTCATAGACATGAAAATTTGTGATCACCGATACACTTTTGTGCGAATCGATACAAATTAACAAGGTTCACTGACATTTCGTTCTGAATAGCTTTCCGATGTGCGAATCGAGATAATACATTACAATCGAGTGATGTCGTTTCCGAACGTTCATAAACATGAAAATTTGTGATCACCGATACACTTTTGTGCGAATCGATGGAAATTAACAAGATTCACTGACATTTCGTTCTGAATCGCTTTTCGATGTGCGAATCGAGATAATACATTACAATCGAATGATGTCGTTTCCGAACGTTCATAAACGTGAAAATTGGAGATCACCGATACACTTTTGTGTGAATCGATAAAAATTAACAAGATTCACTGAAATTTCGAACAGAACAGCTTTCCGACGTACGATTCGAGATCATAACTTACAATCGAGTGATGTCGTTTCCGAACGTTCATGAACATGAAAATTGGTGATCACCGATACACATTCGTGTAAATCGATACAATTTAACACGCACGATTCGATTTAACACGCGCAGCTTTCCAACGTGCGATTCGAGATCATACCTTAGAGTTGAGTGATGACGTTTCCGAACGTTCATAAACATTAAGAACGGTGATCACCGATACACTTTTGTGTGAATCGATACAATTTAACAACGTTCACTGACATTTCGACTAGCATCGCTTTCCGACGTGCGATTCCAGATCATTGTTACGTCCTAGGGTCTCCACCATCGTGTTGGCTGGTATGTATCTGTAACATAAAGAAAATATATTTAAAATTGCCGCTTAAAAAAATAAAATTTATTATTCGAAATAATAGTGACCAACATAGAAAGGCGAAAATAACTTTTAAGGAGCGCTATAGTTCAGTAAACGCTATAGTATGTAGACTAGCGAGCCCCGCGCGCAACTGACCTGCCTCACGGAGCCCGAGCGCCCGATGAGTCATCACTCAGCGCTCTCGAAATTTCAATTTTCATTAACTAACAATAATCGACTTAGAGCATTTTTAACAATTGGAACGTGTTTCTTACGAAAAGGGCTTTATTTTGATACCTCACACGGGTACCTTTTAATCATTTTTACCAAATATCAAAAGTTAACAATTTCAAATTTCATTAACTAACAATTTTACAGTTATCTAAATTTTAACGCTACGAGCGTGTTCTAGATCAAAATCCCTTTCAAATGAATACTCGCACGACCATTTTGCAATAATTCTTCTGTGAGTTATCAATTCGCGGAAAAACCGCGAAAAACCGCGAATTACCGCGAATCGTCCAAAAACGTCGAAAATCAAGTTCCAAACGATTAGATTCAATAGCAAAGACCATAATAAGTAACTTGGGTGCTTTTTACAATTTTTCCGAAACATAAAAATTTAACAATATTTAATTTCATTAATTAACAATTATGTGGATGAATTATTTCTGTTACTCTCAAACGATAGGGAACTCAATGCCCTTTAAAATGATTACAAACTCGACCACTTTACACAAATATTTCACCGATATATCAATTCGCGGGTTAACCGCGAAAAACCGCGGAAAACCGCGGATCACCCAAAATACATCAAAAACTCAGGAAATCAATGGGATTTCATAGCAAAGCGATATAGGACACAGTTCAAAAGCGATCGACACATTTTTAAGCATATAAACAATAATTGTTAATAAATAAACAAATTCCGCTACAAATAAATTATCGTTATTTTCAATCAAGGAATACAAATATATGTGTATGGGGAACAGAACCGCTTATTTCGCTATTTCTATCGAGGTATATGTGTATATAAGGTTTATACATAAGTTAAAGTATATATAGATATGTGAGGACATGTATGTACATAGACTCGCTAAAACGCTTCTTATATAATGCTTAGGCTACGAAATAAATTCACATAGGCGAATCTCTGGAACACTTATTTACAAAAACTGCAAATGCATTTCCGGTCTGAAAGTATATTTTTACACAAATAAAATAATAATAACTCACCCACTCGCAGAGGATAAATCTCGTATTGATTGTTGTCATCAGAAAATCCGCGAGGTGAAACCCGATATCTTCATCCGGCGTAGCGCGACAGTACAGCCTATCAAAAGAATTAATTACGCGAATTCACGCACAAACAAAACTAAATAATTCTTCTTTCCAAACTTACCAAAATCCATACGTCGACACTCGTCAACCCTGACCCTTCACTCGAGTCCTTTTTTTTTATGACCCTTTCTTTCCAATTTTTTCGAGGGTTTTTCCCAGCGAAAGGAAAGGACTCTAGAAAAAAACTTCTCAAGAGTCTCTTAGGCGAAGTCACGCACGTGCCAGATGTGACAGTCCTCGTCAAAACGCTGTACAAAATTTCCTGAAAAACGCACAGAAAAATTAATTGTTAAATGTTAAACAATAAAAGAAAGTATGTAGAAAACGTACACTTACCGATGAAACTTCGCTGCGCACCGTCCAAACCATTGTAAACACCCGTAGAGATCCTGCGAACAAAATAATATTTATAAAACAACAAAATAATTAATTAAATAAACAATAATTGTACTTACCAACCCGAAATTTACTCGCCGTTGGATCCAGAAGAACCTGAAAATAGAAAATGGCAATCAATCAATAAAATAAGCATCGATTCGTAATTAATTAATAAACAACCAATTAATTGTTATAAGAAGATATTAAATATACTTACACACCCGTTGTATCCAGAGAAAACCTAGAAACAATAATGAGATAATAATCTTACAATGAATAGTAAATAAGAATGTAAAATCAATAATTATTTAACTGAAGTTAATTAATTATTGATAAATAAAATATAACGAAATGTACTTACCTTAAAATTAAGCTGAAAATAAATGTAAAATTAATGATTAATTAAACTGGTTTTAAATAATCAATAATTACGAGTTAAACGAATTTATAAAGTATATAGAAACAGTATATAAGAGTCACGGATACTCACTTTATTTGTGTGCGCCAACCAACACCGAGACGCCCGGCCTCACCGATACTCCAACGGGACGCTGCTATTTAAGAGCGCAGGCGCGCCGCACTCATTAGTTCTCGAGTCTCTCCACAGCTAGCCAGTCGAACTCCGGCCGAGAGCGAGCACGGATACTCCCGCGGAGCAGCTGAAAATCGAATAGTTTTAATAAGTTTTAAAGTTCTCGAATCTCTCCACAGCTAGCCAGTCGAACTCCGGCCGAGAGCGAGCACGGATACTCCCGCAGAGCAGCTGAAAATCGAAAAGTTTTTAATAAGTTTTTAAAGTTCTTTTTCGTACAAGTTAATCGTACAAGTTTATTTTAATTTTGTAACATCGCAACTTAAAAGTTTGTAACAATACATAAGTGTAAAAAGGGTGAAAAGTGTTTAAAATAATTATTCAAATCATCCTTAAACCCTCGTTGAGTAATTTCCACCGAATCTCGCGATTAATTAACAATTTATTTCCGTTGAGTAATTTCCACCGAATCTCGCGATTAATTAACAATTTATTTCCGTTGAGTAATTTCCACCGAAACTCGCGATAATTCGAAATCATTTCTTTCGTTCGAGTATTTTTCACCGAAACTCGCGAATTATTATCATCAATTTTCTTCGAGTGATTTTTCCATTCTTTTCCTCGAGAATTAATATTTCTCAATTCGATAAAATCGAGTCTAATTATTTTTCTCGAATTATAAATTTTCACGAGTTATTTTCATCAAGATTAACTAGAGTCTCAACTTCATGTTTTACAAAACCTCGTGTTCATTACTGAACGAATTTATTAATTTCATTCTCTCTTTTATCTAACACCGTAAATTCTTTAAAACGTGGCATTATTTAATTTCATTTTCGTGCCTTAATTCAGCGATAAACCTGCGGATTCATTTCTTTTATAATCTGGCATACTTCTTTCATTCAATCTCGCAGTTGAATAATTAATTCAAGTTTTTCCATACGATTCTTTTTGTGCTAGACTCAGGCACGTTAGATCGTATTTTTATTCTTTTATTTGTATCGTTCTGTGCTGGAGAATTTGGCACGCCGATACATATTTCTATCTCTCTCTCTCTCTCCCTCATTGTTCTGTGCTGGAGAATTTGGCACGCCAACGAGATTTCTATCCCTCTCTCTCTTTCTCATTGTTCTGTGCTGGAGAATTTGGCACGTCAACGAGATTTCTTCCTTTTTCTATCCTTTAAACAAACTTGAATTAATTATCGAAATATAAATTTAATTATGAAATTCTCTTATTATGCCTAGACGTCGAGGAGGCGTTAAATTTCAAATCCGCCGGGCTATCGCACGTGCCTGTAATAGACCCGCTCTTAACCGTGGTAATAATAAATCGTGGGTGAAAACGTTGTGCAAAGCCACTCAACACTCACAGCTATCTGAAAACTCTGGTGTCGAATATCCGAACGACATTATTTATAATTTGGTGTTAAAATCGGGTCCGAGTAAAATTCGCGTCGTTTCCGACGTTATCGTTCGGAAGAGCATCTTCATTATCGACGCTAATTCGCCATACTCATTGGGACGGTTGGTCGGTTCATCGATCTTCACTCAACGAGAAGAACACCATCCCGATTGCGGAAACATCTCGGAGGCATCGACCGTTTCCCGACCATCAACACCAATCGACATCGAAGTAATAACAATCGATTAACTCATCCGTCGAAGAATAACTAAACGGTAAGTGAGTTTTATTTTATTTTTATTCTGAAAAGGTCATCCGGTAAATATTTCACGAGCATAGGTTTCGGTCCTGAGGGGGAAAATCTCACCTTCTCAAATACGAGATCTAAAATAAGTCTACGCGTCGTACCCCGTGTATCATTTTCCTGGGCAAATAAATTCTTCCGGTTGCCGACCATCGAGCATACTGCTGACGGTAATCCAGTCTGTATCAATCCAATCGGTCAAGTAGAGTTCCACATTTCCAGCAGTCGGTAAACTAACCAACCGCGACCAGGGCAAATCCCTGTCGTACCAAGCGGCCTGCTCTAGAAAGTTTCTCTCTTACCGTCCGTAGCCGTGAATCGTATTGTCAGTATTTCGTTAGATAATTTGTCTCTCTCTCTAAAAATCCGGGCATTAAACCACACGACGTAACAGGTTTATATATTTTTTGGTGGCAGCGGTGGGATACCGTCGTGAAATAAAGTACTGGTGGCCTTTCTTTTATTTTTTGTAATTATCATTGGTTAATTTTCGCAATCGAGTAAAGCGAGGAAACTCGTAACCTCAATTGTGATAAATTCATTCAAATTTCAGAGAATATCGTCACTATTCTGTCGAATTTCAAATTAAAATCAAATTATCGATCGCTAAATTTGATTATTTCTCAAATTTATTCGTATAACAAACCATTATCGACTTCGTTACTCAAATACCAAAGCATTTCTCGTCAATTTAAAAATTGGACAAATTTTCCTTCATCAATATTTTTTTTGAATTTCTACCTACCAAATCTCAGTAACAAACCGTACCGAACATAAATAAACGGAGAAAAATCATATTCCAAACGATTTAACGCAACATTTCCGTAATATAAAAAATTTTGTAAAATTGGACAAATTTTGCAATTTCAAAATATCATCTCTCCTATACGCTAACAATCAATTTTTAACTTCAAGGAGTATAAATATTCGGAAAATATTAAGTTCCAAACGTCTACACTCGGGATTTTCGAAATAAATCATATTTGAAAAATTGGACAAATTTCTCGACTTTAAAATTTTTATTTGAATTTTTCGGAGTTCAACTCAAATAACAAACTACACCGAATTAAAAACAGCAGGGAACAGTCCGTTTCCAATCGTTTGAATATTTAATTTTGCCATTTTCAATATTTTTTGGAATTGGACAAATTTTTCGAAAATTTTCCTGTTCTCAATTTTCATATAACAAACGCAATCAAGTCGTTACATTCGAAGTGCAAACAATTTCAAAACTTTTCATTAGTATTTTTCAATAAAATACAATTTTCGTGATTGGACAAATTTTTCAAAACTCCCCCTACTTGCAGATTTCCAAATAACAAACGTTACTATACCATTATTTACAAAATACAATTAATTTCCAAACGTTTTAAATAAAATTTTCCAATAAAATCAAAATTTTAAATTTTGGGCAAAATTTTTATACGTTCCCATTTCTCAACTTTTGGACAAGTTTTCGTGTATTAATCGTTCTTTAGTAAATTTCAAACAAAATCAAAATGAAGGACCTTACGTCAGAGGAGCTGCAAGTACTCCGCGATCAGCTATTGTTAAAAGAGCGTGAATTGGTAGAAAAAGAACGTAGGTTACAACATCAGGAGGAAGTCCTTGACGAAGAGCGATTAGAGGTTGCAAAACAATTCGAAACACTCCAATCTGCAACGGATGAGGGTGAAGTCAATAAACAAGAGAAATCATCAAACGATCGGTTAAAACATTTAATCGATATAATTAATGAGCAACAAAATGCAAGCAAATCTTTACAGAATAATCTCGACAGAATAATGAGTGAGATAAAAGGCTTGAAGACCGAGAGGCCGAGCTCTCGGGCCGCTATGTTCACAACCGACGTTTGGGGTGAACCCGACGTGGGGAATCACTCGATCAACAATCAGGCGAAAACAAGTACCCCTCGCGAAAACGATGTCCGACACGCGCAAAATTCCCCGGGTACGATCAACCTCCCGAGCGTCAAATACAAAGACGCGCTCGAATCCGTACCGATTTTTACTGGGTATAATTTCCCAGTCCTTCGATTTATTCGTGCCTGTCAAAAGGTGCGAAGTTTATTTAGTCCTCAGCACGAGCCCACGTTGGTTCTGCTCCTAAAAAATAAATTAAAAAGTCATGCTCAAACCGCCTTCGAGGACGATAACTCGCGAACTATCAAAGAACTCGTGGAACGATTAAAATTATTGTTTGGATCATCTAAATCGGTCAACGAATACCGCGGCGAGTTAGGTACGATAACAAAAACGCCGTCCGAAAATATGATTCAGTATATCAGCCGCGTCAAGGATCTGCACTTCGAGATTATCGAAATGGACACCGAAACATGGGGTCCTCTTTCTCGCGAACATCGCGCGCAATGTGAAAACGATACAATGGATAGTTTCGTCAAGGGCCTGCCGCCCGATCTTAGAATGCGCGTACGGTTGGAATATTATCAAACCTTGGAAGAGCTTTTCGCGAAGGCCATCAAGGTCGAAAAGGAAGTCGCGGTGGATCAAAAATTTTCAAAAATAAACAGCCAATCGCAACCTTCGCGGAATGTTCGGGTCGCTTTCACGAATAATTCACCGTGCACCCACTGCAACAGGGGCGGGCACGACCTAGAAAATTGTTGGCTGAAATACCCCGAAAAAAGGCCAAAAAGGGACAATAATCGGAATAACGGCCATTATAATCGCGGTAACGGCAATAATAACTATAATAACGGTCACAAACCTCATTGCACGTATTGCAACAAAATCGGTCACACGGAAGAAAAATGCTTCCGCAAGCAAAATGATAGTACAAAAAACGTGGTTCCGCGCCCAACGGAACAGGGCTCGTTGGGAGACCCACGGACGCACCCTGTCAATTTAGCGGAGGCAGTGCCCTCCGCGCCGTCAATCTCTGCCTGAACGAGCTTCAGCGCTCTCCCTCCGTCACCCTCCATTGCCCTCAATTAGGCGGGCTTACCGAATTTTTAATAGATTCCGGGGCGGAGGTCAACATCGCAAAAATAAACACGGTTTCTAGCTCCGTGGTAATCGATAAACGAGAGAGAATTCAGTTAAACGGGATAGCTGGGAAAACGGTTGCTACCTTTGGTTGGATAACAGCCCGTGTTTGTGGTACGCCGACCATCTTTCACGTTGTAGGGGATGATTTCCCGACTCCTCAGCATGCACTTCTGGGAGCGGAATTTCTTTCCCAGAACAAGGCATCTTTAGATTGGTCAAAGCGGCTCCTCTCTTGGAACGAGCAAGCTTTTCCTTTCATGGATTGTGACACAATATTCCTCGCCAAGAGAAGTAAGACAATCGGTTTCGGTCGGGTGAAAAACCCCGAGGTAAAACGCGGTTACGTTCCGCGCCTCGACCTCGGGGCCGGGATTTATTGCGGCCAAATAGTAGCTCAAACTGAATTCGGAATCACTAAATTGGTGATACACAATTCAACCCTCGAAGACGTCCTCGTAAAGGTCCCGACCATAGAAATCGAGGAGTACGAGGATGTCGACGAGGCATATCTTGTCAAAGCAACCGATTTCGATGAAGCTTTTCCGGACGGTTACGAGCCGAAGGCAATTGTCAGTCACACGTGTGAAGAATTGTGCGACGGGAGGTTAGAACCCGGCGAATATATCAAACGCGTTCTAAGAATCCAGAAGGACGACAGAATCAGAAAGGTAAAGGACTTATTACGACTTGACCACCTTAACCAAGAAGAAAAGGATAGTATTGAGTCAATTATTCGGGATAATGCCGACCTTTTTCAACTTCCTAACGAAAACTTAGATTTTGTACCGGATTTTTATCATAAAATTGAAACTGTAGACGACCAACCGGTGTTCACTCGACAATATAGATTCCCTCCGATCCATAAGGATGAAATTACAAAACAGGTCGGGGAGTTAGTAAAAAATAATATCATCTCACCTTCTCTCTCCCCGTACAGCTCACCCCTGTGGATTGTGCCGAAGAAAGCGGACTCCCAGGGCAATAAACGTTGGAGAATGGTTATCGATTACCGCAATCTCAACGAGAAGACTATCGGAGATGCTTATCCTCTCCCCCAGATTAACGAAATTTTGGACCAGCTTGGAAGCGCGAAATATTTCTCCGTATTCGACCTTGCCAGCGGTTTTCACCAAATCAAAGTAGATCCGAAGGATAAACATAAAACCGCGTTTTCCACCCCTTTCGGTCATTATGAGTTTAATCGCATGCCCTTCGGGTTGAAAAACGCACCCGCTACTTTCCAAAGGCTTATGGACCGAGTACTAGTGGGACTCCAAGGGGTCGAGCTCTTCGTCTACTTAGACGATATCGTGATTTACGCCAAATCTTTACACGAGCACAAAATTAAGTTCGACAAATTGGCCTCTCGGTTACGAAGAGCCAATATGCACCTACAACCAGACAAGTGCGAGTTCCTTCGCCGCGAAGTAGGTTATTTAGGACACGTAATTAGTGACCAGGGAGTAAAACCAGACCCGAAGAAGATCGAGGCCCTGCAGAACTACCCTGCTCCTACAAATCAGAAAAAAATCAAGCAGTTTCTCGGATTAGCCGGGTATTATCGGCGTTTTATAGAAAATTTTTCGGGCATATCAAAACCCCTCACAAATTTGTTAAAAAAGGGGATCCCATTCAAGTGGACCGACTCTCAACAGCGAGCGTTCGATATATTGAGGGAGGCCCTGTGTAAAGAACCTGTTTTACAATATCCCGACTTTACACAACCGTTTAACATCACAACCGACGCATCAAATTATGCGATTGGGGGCGTTCTTTCTCAAGGCGACATAGGCAAAGATAAGCCAATCGCGTATGCATCTAGAACACTAAATAAACACGAGCTAAACTACTCCGTCATAGAGAAAGAATGCCTCGCCATAATTTATTGCGTGAACCATTTCAGACCCTATATCTATGGCAGGAAGTTCAATCTCCTTACCGATCATCAGCCATTAGTGTGGCTGAATTCTGTAAAAGACCCCGCCAATCGTCTGGTACACTGGCGTTTGAGTCTATCTAATTATGAATATAAAATCCAGTATAAACCTGGGAGCGCGAACAATAACGCTGACGCTCTCTCGCGAAATCCACCTGAAAGTAAAAACATCCTTATACTAACGCATAATCCAAAAAAGAAAAGAAAATTGAACTTACCTGGCCAATCCAACGACGATCATTCCGACGAATCTGATGAAGAACCATCATCCGATACAACGCCTAACGAACGAATTTTTAGTCCTCCTAGCCAATACAGGAGACGCACCGAAAATCCTAATCCTACTCCAGCTCCTGTTCCAGTGACGGTACCAAATACACCCGATTCACGGACAGAATCCGACTCCACAGAAAATATTTTTAGTCCGCCAGCCCACTTTAAAATGAAAAATATAGAGCAAAAGGGCTCAAGTAACATAAACGAGGAGATTCAAACTCGTAAAAGGAAAAGAAAGACCGGAATTTCTCCAGGTGAAGAAGGATCACAAGACGACCCTATCGACGAGTCGATGTTGGGAAGCTTGCCCTTCGACCCTGGGCCCCCCGGCGAATTAAACGTTCCGAGTGACGGACGATTATTTTGTGAAAATTTAGTTGAACCACAGGGATCACGGGTCGAAATTAATGCTCCTGGTAATCGCGTTGATGTCAACATATACGGTGAAAGACCCGAAGACATCAGCGTTGAGCCAGATCTGCCAATCGATATCTTAAATGATAACCCGCCCCTCGAATTCGACGATTTCTTTGAGGGCTACGGGGCGAATATGGAAGAAAATAATTTGTTGGAGGAAACTACATTGTCGGACGAAAACGAGTCTGAAGAGGAAACGGATCTTTTGTTGGACCCTGGGGAATGCGGTAGAGGTCCCTCAAACGATCCAGCTTATTCAATCGAAGGTGCTTTATCGATACGAGAAGTTCGCGATAATTTGTCAATGCAAAAGGGAGCGAAAATTATTTTTATTACGAGACAAGGGCTACCCCTCGATGACGGAGCCAAGGAACTAGATACTCTCAAAAAGATGCCTCAATATGAGAATATTAATATTTTTAGGGCCAAAGTTGCCAGGGAAAAGGGATGTGCAATGATAGCACTACCAGTCGTTTTTCATCTGAGAGAGAATATTTCCTTGGACGATCTAGGGGACACGTTCGAGTCGTTAAGAGATGTTGTTCGCGAGGAAAATATCACCTCAATTAGTATCGCTAAGACAAATTCAATCGGAGGTCTAAATTGGGCCGAAATTAAAAACCTTTTAATACAAATTCTGAGGGATCAAATGATCGCTCTCACCATCTGTCAACAGCTGATTCGTTTCCCGACGGAGCAAGAGCGCCTCGAAATTATTGCCGAGAAGCACGCCTCCGCGGTCGGTGGCCATAAGGGCGTAAATAAAACTTACAAGCGGATCAGAGAACACTTTTTCTGGGAAAATATGAAGACCCACATTCAAGATTATATAGCGAGATGCAGAAATTGCCAATTAAAAAAATTAGTCCGGGTCAAGACTAAACAGCCCATGGTTATAACCGACACGCCGGGGCGATCTTTCGACAAGATTTCGATGGACGTCGTCGGCCCCCTTCCTACCACCAGTAGCGGAAATTCGTATATCTTGACTATGCAAGACCTGTTAACAAAATGGTCAATCGCTGTCCCGCTGGCTAGGACGACGGCCGTCGACATCGCTGACGCGTTTATAGAACATTTTGTCTGTCAATTTAGTGCTCCGAAGGCAATTCTCACAGATCAGGGGCGAAATTTTCTCTCGAGCTTAATAAGGGCAATCGCAAAAATCTGGCGGATCAAATTATACCAGACAACCGCCTTCCATCCGCAAAGTAACGGATCGATCGAGCGATCGCATCACGTATTGGCGGAATATATAAAACAATATATTGACAAAAATAATGAATGGGACAAATTACTCCGTAGATGTATGTTCTCATATAATACTAGCCAACACGAGGGGACGAAATACACCCCCTTCGAATTAGTTTACGGACACCTGGCTAGGCTCCCATCGGCTCATCAACACATCGAAGAGGACCTGGATCCGACGTACGCGGACTACCTCGAAAATCTGTTTATCACGATCGATCAGCTTCAAAACCTTGCCCGCGAAAATCTAATCGCGGCGAAAGAGAGATCAAAACAATATTACGATCGAAAAATCAACCCACAACAGTTTGACGTTGGTGACGTCGTTCTTATGCTGAAGGAACCAAGTAAAGGGAAATTCAGTGACCAGTACACGGAACCCTGTGAAATTATTGAAATTCTATCCGGGGGAAATTTAAAAATCTTGTATAAAGGGAAATCGCGAATCGTTCACGCGAATAAACTTAGAGGTACCCGCCTCCCACTTGATTAATAATCGGGTATCCTCTCACTTTCAGGAAGACCATGGTACGATTACTACTTGGCTTCCTTCTCTTGCAAGAGGCTTCCGCGCTGTTGGGATACGACTGTGCGGGGCCAAATCTCAACATTACAACTATTTCGCTTAACAACGTAGGAGAATGCAATGTTCCGATCAACGCGCCTATTCCAAAGGAAACATACATTCAACTGCTCCAATTATCAGACTTTTCGCACGCCGAAGTCGTGCAGTGCCGCGTGGAAATAGACCGCACCATTTACTACTGTGGGATGAGTTCGCACGTTTCGGTGGTTCAGAACGGACGCCAAATTTACCTCCACGAACTCGACGAACGTGGGTGTCAAAAACTTCAGGAAACTGGGATATTACAACTCAGCCCATCCAGCATCATAACCGGGTTAAGGAAGAACAGCACAACCGATCGCGCTATTTTATTAGGCGGTTCCCTCACCAACAGTGGAAGCTGCCAAGGGACACAGTACAGCGACGCGTTTGGAAACTGGAACGGGGTCGTAATCCAAGCAACAGTAAAAATCACGCTGACAAACTACATGGCCGAAGTGAACTTGGTCAATAATAAAATTATCCTTCAGTCAGGTACGCAGTGCTATCTTTCCGATGGTACTTGTTTGGACGTCGAAGGGAATTCAGCCTTCTGGATAACTGAACCAGCAGACTCGTGTCAGTTCAATCGATACGATGTCCTCTTCGAAGGCATTGCCCATAAACAACAAAATCCAGACTCAGCGACCAACAATCCTGACGTATTCTCACTAACAACGCACGAAACGACGTTCGCGTTAGCAGCCAAATCAATGAAGCATATCTGCGGTTACAATCTCGTTCGTACGGAGCACCCAAAACTTTACATTCTGGAAACACAAAAGGGAAGGACGTTCGCGCAGAAAAAACAAATTCCCGTCAACAATCTCGATATTTTTTCATACATGAACTCCAAATTTATTTACGTTGAAAAACACATCCGTACACAGATACAAAATCTTTACAGAGATGTCGTACTACAGAGGTGTAATCTCGAGCGTCAGGTAATCCAAAACGCATTAAACACAGCCCCTTTGTTCCCGGAAAAATTCGCCACAACAATCATGAAGGCTCACGGATATATGGCCGTAGTATTGGGAGAAGTTGCCCACATTATAAAATGTACACCTGTCGACTGTAGCATCCGCCGGACCAAGGAATGTTACAACGAACTTCCAGTAACGTATCGGAACGAGTCCCGTTATTTATCGCCAATCTCGAAGGTTCATCTCAAAGCAGGGACCCAAATCGAGTGCGATCCACTTCTTCCAGCATTGTACAACATCGATAATAACTGGTATCGGTTCAGCCCGCAAGGAGTCCCAGCTCAAACCCCTCAAGAACTTCACCCGACTGCACATCCATCGTGGAATTACAATCCGATCGGAGACTTAGCAGTTTCTGGAATATACACAGTAGAAGAAATTAATCAATTAAGAGATCGCATCATGTTTCCAGCTGAAAGAGCCGCTCTCCTCAACACTATCGCTCGCGGTTCTGCCGGTTATCCAGTGGCAGGAGGAACAATTGCAATACAAAATTTATTAAGTACCGAGGCAATTGAACAACTCGCGGAAGGTACAATTAACAAAATTTGGCATGGTTTGGAAAAATTCGGAATAGTAAGCTCCGGGTTCTTCGCCATAGCGTTTATCTTCAGCATCGTAAAAGCAGTGATCGACATCATCATACAGGGTTACACCCTTCATTCTCTCTACGGTTGGAGCGTCGCATTAATTGGCGCAATTTGGAATTCTATAACTTATCTTTTAATCACACGCCACTACAAGAAAAACAGCCAACGGGAAAATTCATATGAGATCCCGCGTGAAACAGAACTTTCGGAGGTCGTCTCACAGGAGCCGAAACCGTCCCCATCGAAAAGAAGACTTTCTGGCGTAGACCCTGTACTTTTGGGTCGTCTTACAGCCGGTTCTCAGCCTAAGTAAACCATCGGCTTCGAACTTCTCCGGGGAGGTGTTACGTCCTAGGGTCTCCACCATCGTGTTGGCTGGTATGTATCTGTAACATAAAGAAAATATATTTAAAATTGCCGCTTAAAAAAATAAAATTTATTATTCGAAATAATAGTGACCAACATAGAAAGGCGAAAATAACTTTTAAGGAGCGCTATAGTTCAGTAAACGCTATAGTATGTAGACTAGCGAGCCCCGCGCGCAACTGACCTGCCTCACGGAGCCCGAGCGCCCGATGAGTCATCACTCAGCGCTCTCGAAATTTCAATTTTCATTAACTAACAATAATCGACTTAGAGCATTTTTAACAATTGGAACGTGTTTCTTACGAAAAGGGCTTTATTTTGATACCTCACACGGGTACCTTTTAATCATTTTTACCAAATATCAAAAGTTAACAATTTCAAATTTCATTAACTAACAATTTTACAGTTATCTAAATTTTAACGCTACGAGCGTGTTCTAGATCAAAATCCCTTTCAAATGAATACTCGCACGACCATTTTGCAATAATTCTTCTGTGAGTTATCAATTCGCGGAAAAACCGCGAAAAACCGCGAATTACCGCGAATCGTCCAAAAACGTCGAAAATCAAGTTCCAAACGATTAGATTCAATAGCAAAGACCATAATAAGTAACTTGGGTGCTTTTTACAATTTTTCCGAAACATAAAAATTTAACAATATTTAATTTCATTAATCAAGAGACTCGGTAGAGTCTCGGGACAAGTACATTGACAGCCCTGTCGTCTGCTGGCCCGAGGCTCACGCCGAGTATACTTTCTCTGAATAAAACGATTCGCCGTGGTGGGGGTAAAATTGGCAAGTGATTTTTTTGAATTACCGAAGTTATGAGTCATCTAAGGCTTTGAAAATTGAACTTTCAGCTAATTAAGAAATTCTCTTTAGATTGCGCCCAAAATCATCACGATCGGTGGCGTAATTGCTGAGAAAAAACTTTGCACGGGCTCAAGATTATGCAAAAGTTACTGACACATCACGAGTTCGACGTATACGTATACGCGTTTTGACGTAGTTAGTAGTAGTAGAGTTGTTGCCTCTACGCATTCTGATTGGCTCAACGATGTCGGCTCCTCCAGCTGCTAGGCCGACCGCGGGTAAGGCTCAAGTGTTAGAAGGCCTAAAATAGTGAACAGGCATTCTGTATATCTATATATGCGTTATACAGAATGCCTGTTCGCCATTTTAGGCCTTCTAACTATTGAGTCTTACCCCGACCGCGCTCAGACTCCGTGAATATTATATTATATGTATATATATAAACCATGTGTCAGTTTTCGATCATCGTATAAACAGAGTTTTGACACTATGGAATGCGTGTGGGATAAATAAAAAAAACTTTCGTCATCTAACGAAGTGCATAGTATTAAAACCTGTGGAATGCTAAACTAAACCGGTATAAAAGCAGTCGCGTAAATGTAGTCTGTGATCTGTGTGTGAAAAAGAATAAAATAAAAATGAAATGCATGTCGACGAAACTTTTTAAGATTTCATTAATTCGTTTGACTGAAAATAAGTTTATCATTTATATCATTTGTAAATAGGTTATATGATATCAATACATCGATACGCACATCCGAAACCACCTGAAACTTGTTTTCATACTGAACGTCATTTTGACAGGTGAGGTTATAATCCCCAAAGTGCTGTTGTGTGCGGACTCTAATTAATAAATGAAAATGGTTAGTGAAAAGTGGTTAATATTTATTTTGTTAAAACTTGTGGTATACTAAACCGGTATAAAAGCGGCCGCGTAAATGTAGACTATGATTTGTGTGTGCTAAAAAATATAAAAAAATGCGCAATGCATATGTCAACGAAACTTTTCAAGATTTCATTATTTCGTTCGATTGGAAATAAGTGTCAACTGAGATAATCTTTCAATTAAACCAGAGTTCGCGGAATATTGTCCAGTGTAAATATATCATCAGTTGCGTGATAACATATCATATGTAATAATGTAGGTTATATATACGAGTTCCCTTTGATAGCTGTGTGGTAACGAACCGGCCGGGGTTTGACGTTACGAAGTTCGGGACAAATGTAACAAACGTTCGCATAGTTAGTGAATAATATAAATAAGGCAAATCAGTTCATCAAAAATAGGTCTGGAAGTTGTAAGAAAAAATGTTCGTCAACCTATAACGTCAAATTTTCTTTTTGCGATCTGAAATATTATGGTTGATATTTAATAAAACAAGAACATACAGAACTGTTAGTATATATAATGTGAGAAACTCCAATCGAATAAATGTTTTCTAATTTATTTCTTGTGTCATCATTATTTTTGAATATTCCCATATTTTGCTTCCTATTGAGTTTGGCTCTGCTCTATCCGATCCTTGTTTTGACTCCATCGGTTTGCAGCGGATGGATACATATTATTAATTGGTTTCCTAATATGTGTCCTATGATTTTCTAATATTTCTTCATGCTGATTATGGTAACGTAATTCAAGTGGTTTCCGATTATGATCATCAATCGCACATTTTGTATATCTGATTCTCAAAACAGTTTCTGGTGTTGATATAAGTGTAGTTATACTTTTTCCACCTGGTCTGTCGAGTAATAAATTTTGAAACTTGTTCCAAAAAGTCTTTGGATGTTTTTTTTGCTGATAGTATGAAAAGTTGAATCTTCGGAATGCGGTAGGCAAACACAAATTTTGATAACAATACTTATGAAATAACGTGTATGTTGAGTATTCCTACTCCGCAAACTGCAAATGTGGAATTATTGGTGAAAACATTCATTACGATATGTCTACAGTTGCTCAGTTTTGGATGCGATTGAGTATAATGCCTGCCAACATCATGGAAACCTACAGAATTTCTAAATGTTATGTGCGCTATGTCATTTTAATGTAACATCATGACTTTGAACAACTTTTCACTATAATACTATATAGATTTGGATCATTGAAATACAGCAAAAATCTGCAAACTATAAAATTTATATACTTTGCCATTCATTTTACTTTTTGACTCTCACTGCAACATAAATATGAAGTGAAAAATTCATTAGAAAAGTCTTCAGTTGCTCATTTATGCTTTGAAATTTGATTTGAAATTGCTGTTTTCCAAACTCATTGCGCAGATACATTGAATTGCAGCAGATAGCTGCGAACTTTAAAATTTCTGTGGATAAATATATGTGCTAAGTATCACCTCCTATCTTTAATTATGGTAATATTGAGTATTCTCACTTTGCAAACTACAAATGTGGAATTATTAGTGAAAAGATTCATTACGCTAAGTCTACAGTTGCTCAGTTTTGGATGCGATCAAATATAATGCCTGCTAACATCCATGGGAACATACAGAATTTCTGAATACAATGTTCGCTATGTAATTTCAACGTAACATCATGACTTTTGCCAACTTTTCTCTATAATACTATAGATTTGGATTATAGAAATACAGCAAAAATCTGCGAATTATAAAATTGATATACTGTGTCACTCATTTTACTTTTTAAAACTAACTGTAACATATATATGAAGTAAACACTCATCACAGAAGTCTTCAGTTGCTCATTTATGGATAGATTTTAAATTGCTGTCTTCAAAATTTATTGCGCAGATACATTGAATCGCAGCAGATACCTGCGAACTCTGAAATTTCTGTGCATAAATATGTGTGTTAAGTATCACCCCCTATCTTTGATTATGAGAATGAGTAATAGAACTTGGTTTAGTAAGTTTTAAAGTATTTCTTTTTAAATACTATTGAAGTTTGTATTACTGCCGTATGAAGCGAATACCTCCAAACTTTCATATTTTTGTGTCGCAGTATGTGTGCCAATCATTTAAATTCTTTACTCCAACCGTAACATGTAATCTCAAAAATTCATCACAAACGTCTTCAGCTTCTCTAAATTCCTAAATTTTCCGTTTTCTATTTTATTCTGAGTTTTTAAACTTTTAAATTCATTAATGAATTCTCCTGAAATTGTTTTTCGCCAAAACAAATGCAGATACCTTAAACGTCTTTGAATTCGGTTGCTCTGTTGAATTAAGTACGCTCAGTTTTTTTTGCTTCTTTGAGTTCTGACATAATAAATGTTTCCGGGTGCCTTTTTTCAGCAACTATCAAACTGGATAATTGGATCTCAGCGGCCACTTGCAAACTTTGGAAATATATCATTCATCGGGGACACGTTTTGAATGACACGAAAATGTCTAGATTCAGAATGCAAAAGCAACATTTAAAAAGGGCCAATTCTGTTGGATTTGTTGTGTCTTGAATTTGATCTATCTTTCCTCTTTTCCTTTCTTTTTCCTAACGTTATCAGCCGAAAATCATATCTCGGCCCGCAACACGCATTGCTCCATGTTCTTGAGTTCCCAATGGACGAAACATATTAGAAGACAAGGAGAAAAATCACAAAAGTCCAAGACTAAACCTCTATCGAAATATTTTCAGTACAATTTCGACGAAAAATAGGTCTTTTTTCGTGAAAACCAACGTTATACGCCGAAAATTATAAACAATTCATAGAAATTTAAACTAAAATCTTACATTCATCTGAACATAAATAAGGATCTTTTGAGAAAAAAGACGTGATATCAAACCATAAACTTCCCCTAGGGAAAAAAAAAGGTTGGGACAAGTACATTGATGGTCCCTCGTTTGCTGATAATTCCACCCATAAAAAAAACTTTAAAAAAAATTTTTTTTTAATTGTAAAAAAAATTATTTCATAAAAAAAATTATTATTATATATTTTTTAAAGTGTCAAAAGAATCAAATAACAAGTAAAAAATAATAAACCGAAAAATCGCCCTTGAAATCATTTTGGAAACCGATGCCTCATTCTTCTTATTTGATTCGAACAGCTAAATCAACTGAAAAAAACTCCATCTAATTTACGTGGGGCATTAAAATTTATTATATTAATTCGAGGCCAAGTATTTTCTAATGAATTGAAAAAAGTTACCATTTGAATTACGTGCAGCATTAAAATTTATGATATCAATCGGTGGACAAGTATTTTATTAGTAAATCCAAATTTTGACATTATTAAATTCTTCTAAGAAGCTTTTAAATCCAAAAAAATCACATGAAAGCTAGTCATTTCTTACTCTATGGTGGCAGAGACTTATAAGAAAATCGATTCTTCTCAGACTTTCAGGATCCTCTGGTATTATTCACAAAATTCGACGTCGATTGGATCGATACAAATTATGTTTAAATATGTGTTAAAAGTACTTGTCCGGCCCATCACTATTCATTCAATAAAGAATCAATCATAAAAAAACGAAATGGCACGGCAGAATCTCGTTAAAAGTTTGTTGAAATGCGATTCACTATTAATTTAATGTTCTTAATAATAGTATAGGTTAGTTCTTATTCCGAATGGAACTCGTTCGCTGGAAGAATAAGTGGGAAGTAAAAATTGCCGTCATCGAATGTAAACTGCAGAGTTATTTTGGAAGCTTGAACATATACATTATGTACAATTTTTTTCATTTATCGATGCACAATAATATCCCTTCTATATTGCAGAATAATTTGTTTCCGTTTTTTATTAAATTAGTGCAATTAAGTAAAAATTACTTGAAGATAATTCTCTCAATTCCCTCTGCATGAATACTTGTGATCCATCAGTTCTAGACAAGCCCTGACTTTTATTTGGATAAACAATTTAAACGGAAAGTGATGGGCCGGACAAGTACTTTTAACACATATTTAAACATAATTTGTATCGATCCAATCGACGTCGAATTTTGTGAATAATACCAGAGGATCCTGAAAGTCTGAGAAGAATCGATTTTCTTATAAGTCTCTGCCACCATAGAGTAAGAAATGACTAGCTTTCATGTGATTTTTTTGGATTTAAAAGCTTCTTAGAAGAATTTAATAATGTCAAAATTTGGATTTACTAATAAAATACTTGTCCACCGATTGATATCATAAATTTTAATGCTGCACGTAATTCAAATGGTAACTTTTTTCAATTCATTAGAAAATACTTGGCCTCGAATTAATATAATAAATTTTAATGCCCCACGTAAATTAGATGGAGTTTTTTTCAGTTGATTTAGCTGTTCGAATCAAATAAGAAGAATGAGGCATCGGTTTCCAAAATAATTTCAAGGGCGATTTTTCGGTTTATTATTTTTTACTTGTTATTTGATTCTTTTGACACTTTAAAAAATATATAATAATAATTTTTTTTATGAAATAATTTTTTTTACAATTAAAAAAAAATTTTTTTTAAAGTTTTTTTTATGGGTGGAATTATCAGCAAACGAGGGACCATCAATGTACTTGTCCCAACCTTTTTTTTTCCCTAGGGGTTAACAATTATGTGGATGAATTATCTCTGTTACTCTCAAACGATAGGGAACTCAATGCCCTTTAAAATGATTACAAACTCGACCACTTTACACAAATATTTCACCGATATATCAATTCGCGGGTTAACCGCGAAAAACCGCGGAAAACCGCGGATCACCCAAAATACATCAAAAACTCAGGAAATCAATGGGATTTCATAGCAAAGCGATATAGGACACAGTTCAAAAGCGATCGACACATTTTTAAGCATATAAACAATAATTGTTAATAAATAAACAAATTCCGCTACAAATAAATTATCGTTATTTTCAATCAAGGAATACAAATATATGTGTATGGGGAACAGAACCGCTTATTTCGCTATTTCTATCGAGGTATATGTGTATATAAGGTTTATACATAAGTTAAAGTATATATAGATATGTGAGGACATGTATGTACATAGACTCGCTAAAACGCTTCTTATATAATGCTTAGGCTACGAAATAAATTCACATAGGCGAATCTCTGGAACACTTATTTACAAAAACTGCAAATGCATTTCCGGTCTGAAAGTATATTTTTACACAAATAAAATAATAATAACTCACCCACTCGCAGAGGATAAATCTCGTATTGATTATTGTCATCAGAAAATCCGCGAGGTGAAACCCGATATCTTCATCCGGCGTAGCGCGACAGTACAGCCTATCAAAAGAATTAATTACGCGAATTCACGCACAAACAAAACTAAATAATTCTTCTTTCCAAACTTACCAAAATCCATACGTCGACACTCGTCAACCCTGACCCTTCACTCGAGTCCTTTTTTTTATGACCCTTTCTTTCCAATTTTTTCGAGGGTTTTTCCCAGCGAAAGGAAAGGACTCTAGAAAAAAACTTCTCAAGAGTCTCTTAGGCGAAGTCACGCACGTGCCAGATGTGACAGTCCTCGTCAAAACGCTGTACAAAATTTCCTGAAAAACGCACAGAAAAATTAATTGTTAAATGTTAAACAATAAAAGAAAGTATGTAGAAAACGTACACTTACCGATGAAACTTCGCTGCGCACCGTCCAAACCATTGTAAACACCCGTAGAGATCCTGCGAACAAAATAATATTTATAAAACAACAAAATAATTAATTAAATAAACAATAATTGTACTTACCAACCCGAAATTTACTCGCCGTTGGATCCAGAAGAACCTGAAAATAGAAAATGGCAATCAATCAATAAAATAAGCATCGATTCGTAATTAATTAATAAACAACCAATTAATTGTTATAAGAAGATATTAAATATACTTACACACCCGTTGTATCCAGAGAAAACCTAGAAACAATAATGAGATAATAATCTTACAATGAATAGTAAATAAGAATGTAAAATCAATAATTATTTAACTGAAGTTAATTAATTATTGATAAATAAAATATAACGAAATGTACTTACCTTAAAATTAAGCTGAAAATAAATGTAAAATTAATGATTAATTAAACTGGTTTTAAATAATCAATAATTACGAGTTAAACGAATTTATAAAGTATATAGAAACAGTATATAAGAGTCACGGATACTCACTTTATTTGTGTGCGCCAACCAACACCGAGACGCCCGGCCTCACCGATACTCCAACGGGACGCTGCTATTTAAGAGCGCAGGCGCGCCGCACTCATTAGTTCTCGAGTCTCTCCACAGCTAGCCAGTCGAACTCCGGCCGAGAGCGAGCACGGATACTCCCGCGGAGCAGCTGAAAATCGAATAGTTTTAATAAGTTTTAAAGTTCTCGAATCTCTCCACAGCTAGCCAGTCGAACTCCGGCCGAGAGCGAGCACGGATACTCCCGCAGAGCAGCTGAAAATCGAAAAGTTTTTAATAAGTTTTTAAAGTTCTTTTTCGTACAAGTTAATCGTACAAGTTTATTTTAATTTTGTAACATCGCAACTTAAAAGTTTGTAACAATACATAAGTGTAAAAAGGGTGAAAAGTGTTTAAAATAATTATTCAAATCATCCTTAAACCCTCGTTGAGTAATTTCCACCGAATCTCGCGATTAATTAACAATTTATTTCCGTTGAGTAATTTCCACCGAATCTCGCGATTAATTAACAATTTATTTCCGTTGAGTAATTTCCACCGAAACTCGCGATAATTCGAAATCATTTCTTTCGTTCGAGTATTTTTCACCGAAACTCGCGAATTATTATCATCAATTTTCTTCGAGTGATTTTTCCATTCTTTTCCTCGAGAATTAATATTTCTCAATTCGATAAAATCGAGTCTAATTATTTTTCTCGAATTATAAATTTTCACGAGTTATTTTCATCAAGATTAACTAGAGTCTCAACTTCATGTTTTACAAAACCTCGTGTTCATTACTGAACGAATTTATTAATTTCATTCTCTCTTTTATCTAACACCGTAAATTCTTTAAAACGTGGCATTATTTAATTTCATTTTCGTGCCTTAATTCAGCGATAAACCTGCGGATTCATTTCTTTTATAATCTGGCATACTTCTTTCATTCAATCTCGCAGTTGAATAATTAATTCAAGTTTTTCCATACGATTCTTTTTGTGCTAGACTCAGGCACGTTAGATCGTATTTTAATTCTTTTATTTGTATCGTTCTGTGCTGGAGAATTTGGCACGCCGATACATATTTCTATCTCTCTCTCTCTCTCTCTCTCATTGTTCTGTGCTGGAGAATTTGGCACGCCAACGAGATTTCTATCTCTCTCTCTCTTTCTCATTGTTCTGTGCTGGAGAATTTGGCACGTCAACGAGATTTCTTCCTTTTTTCTATCCTTTAAACAAACTTGAATTAATTATCGAAATATAAATTTAATTATGAAATTCTCTTATTATGCCTAGACGTCGAGGAGGCGTTAAATTTCAAATCCGCCGGGCTATCGCACGTGCCTGTAATAGACCCGCTCTTAACCGTGGTAATAATAAATCGTGGGTGAAAACGTTGTGCAAAGCCACTCAACACTCACAGCTATCTGAAAACTCTGGTGTCGAATATCCGAACGATATTATTTATAATTTGGTGTTAAAATCGGGTCCGAGTAAAATTCGCGTCGTTTCCGACGTTATCGTTCGGAAGAGCATCTTCATTATCGACGCTAATTCGCCATACTCATTGGGACGGTTGGTCGGTTCATCGATCTTCACTCAACGAGAAGAATACCATCCCGATTGTGGAAACATCTCGGGGGCATCGACCGTTTCCCGACCATCAACACCAATCGACATCGAAGTAATAACAATCGATTAACTCATCCGTCGAAGAATAACTAAACGGTAAGTGAGTTTTATTTTATTTTTATTCTGAAAAGGTCATCCGGTAAATATTTCACGAGCATAGGTTTCGGTCCTGAGGGGGAAAATCTCACCTTCTCAAATACGAGATCTAAAATAAGTCTACGCGTCGTACCCCGTGTATCATTTTCCTGGGCAAATAAATTCTTCCGGTTGCCGACCATCGAGCATACTGCTGACGGTAATCCAGTCTGTATCAATCCAATCGGTCAAGTAGAGTTCCACATTTCCAGCAGTCGGTAAACTAACCAACCGCGACCAGGGCAAATCCCTGTCGTACCAAGCGACCCGCTCTAAAAAGTTTCTCTCTTACCGTCCGTAGCCGTGAATCGTATTGTCGGTATTTCGTTAGATAATTTGTCTCTCTCTCTAAAAATCCGGGCATTAAACCACACGACGTAACACCGACGTGCGATTCGAGATCATTACACGTCGGAAAGCTGTTCTGTTCGAAATGTCAGTGAATGTTGATAAAATGTATCGATTCACACAAAAGTGTATCGGTGATCACCAATTTTCACGTTTATGAACGTTCGGAAACGACATCACTCGATTGTAATGTATTATCTCGATTCGCACATCGAAAAGCGATTCAGAACGAAATGTCAGTGAATCTTGTTAATTTCCATCGATTCGCACAAAAGTGTATCGGTGATCACCAATTTTCATGTTCATGAACGTTCGGAAACGACATCACTCGATTGTAATGTATTATCTCGATTCGCACATCGGAAAGCTATCCAGAACGAAATGTCAGTGAACCTTGTTAATTTTTATCGATTTACACAAAAGTGAATCGGTGATCACCAATTTTCACGTTTATGAACGTTCGGAAACGACACCACTCGATTGTAAGGTGTGATCTAGAATCGCACGTGGGAATCTGATTTTGTTCGAAATGTCAGTGAATCTTCTCGATTTGTTGCGATTCTCACAAAAATCTATCGGTGATCACCGTTCTTCATGTTTATGAACGTTCGGAAACGACAACACTCGATTGTTAGCTGTGATCGCGATTCGCACGTCGGAAAGCTGTTCTGTTCGAATTGTCAGTGAATGTTGTTAAATTGTATAGATTCGCACAAAAGTGTATCGGTGATCACCAATTTTCATGTTCATGAACGTTCGGAAACGGCATCACTCGATTGTAAGCTGTGATCGCGATTCGCACATCGGAAAGCGATTCAGAACGAAATGTCAGTGAATCTGGTTAATTTGTGTCGATTCACACAAAAGTGTATCGGTGATCACCAATTTTCATGTTCCTGAACGTTCGGAAACGACATCACTCGATTGTAAGGTATGATTTCGAATCGCACGTCGGAAAGCTGTTCTGTTCGAAATGTCAGTGAATCTTGTCAATTTTTATCGAATTACACAAAAGTGTATCGGTGATCACCAATTTTCACGTTTATGAACGTTCGGAAACGACACCACTTGATTGTAAGGTGTGATCTCGAATCGCACGTGGGAATCTGATTTTGTTCGAAATGTCAGTGAATCTTCTTGATTTGTTGCGATTCTCACAAAAATCTATCGGTGATCACCGTTCTTCATGTTTATGAACGTTCGGAAACGACATCACTCGATTGTAAGCTGTGATCGCGATTCGCACATCGGAAAGCGATTCAGAACGAAATGTGAGTGAATCTCGTTAATTTGTATCGATTCATACAAAAGTGTATCGGTGATCACCAATTTTCACGTTTATGAACGTTCGGAAACGACACCACTCGATTGTAAGGTGTGATCTCGAATCGCACGTGGGAATCTGATTTTGTTCGAAATGTCAGTGAATCTTCTTGATTTGTTGCGATTCTCAACAAAAATCTATCGGTGATAACCGTTCTTCATGTTTATGAACGTTCGGAAACGACAACACTCGATTGTAAGCTGTGATCGCGATTCGCACATCGGAAAGCGATTCAGAACGAAATGTCAGTGAATCTGGTTAATTTGTGTCGATTCACACAAAAGTGTATCGGTGATCACCAATTTTCATGTTCCTGAACGTTCGGAAACGACATCACTCGATTGTAAGGTATGATCTCGAATCGCACGTCGGAAAGCTGTTCTGTTCGAAATGTAAGTGAATGTTGTTAAATTGTATCGATTCACACAAAAGTGTATCGGTGATCACCAATTTTCACGTTTATGAACGTTCGGAAACGACATCACTCGATTGTAATTTATGATCTCGAATCGAAATGTCATTGAATATTGTTAATTTGTCATGAATTGAACAAAAATTTTATTGGTGATCACCAACTTCATGTTTATGAATGTTCGGAAACGTTTTCATCGCTCGATTGTCAGTTCAGATCTCAAATGGCCCTTCGGATTGCGATACTAAATGTCTGTAAAATTGTTGATATGTGACGTTTATCGGTGACCGTTTCCAATGTTTCATAAACATGAAAATAGGTAATCAGCGATAATCTTTTCTGTTAATCGTTACAAATCAACAATTTTTTCCGACATTTCTATCAGAATCGCAATCCGAGATGCGATTCGAGACCGGAACTGACAATCGAACGATGTTGTTTCTGAACGTTCACAAATATGAAAATTGGTGATCACAAATAAACTTTTGTGAGAATCGTTACAAATTATCAAGATTCACTGACAATTCGAACAGAATCGGTTTCCGACGTGCGATCCGAGATCATACCTTACAATCGAGTGATGTCGTTTCCGAACGTTCATCAACATGAAAAATGGTGATCACTGATACACTTTTGTGTGAATCGATAGAAATTAACAAAATTCACTGACATTTCGTTCTGAATCGCTTTCCCGATGTGCGAATCGAGATCATAACTTACAATCGAATGATGTCGTTTCCGAACGTTCATAAACATGAAAATTGGAGATCACCGATACACTTTTGTGTGAATCGACACAAATTAATAAGATTCACTGAAATTTCGTTCTGAATCGCTTTCCGATGTGCGAATCGCGATCACACCTTACAAACAAGTGATGTCGTTTCCGAACGTTCATAAACGTGAAAATTGGTGATCACCGATACACTTTTGTGTGAATCGATACATTTTATCAACATTCACCGACATTTCGAACAGAACAGCTTTCCGACGTGCGATTCGAGATCATAACCTACAATCGAGTAATGTCGTTTCCGAACGTTCATAGACATGAAAATTTGTGATCACCGATACACTTTTGTGCGAATCGATACAAATTAACAAGGTTCACTGACATTTCGTTCTGAATAGCTTTCCGATGTGCGAATCGAGATAATACATTACAATCGAGTGATGTCGTTTCCGAACGTTCATAAACATGAAAATTTGTGATCACCGATACACTTTTGTGCGAATCGATGGAAATTAACAAGATTCACTGACATTTCGTTCTGAATCGCTTTTCGATGTGCGAATCGAGATAATACATTACAATCGAATGATGTCGTTTCCGAACGTTCATAAACGTGAAAATTGGAGATCACCGATACACTTTTGTGTGAATCGATAAAAATTAACAAGATTCACTGAAATTTCGAACAGAACAGCTTTCCGACGTACGATTCGAGATCATAACTTACAATCGAGTGATGTCGTTTCCGAACGTTCATGAACATGAAAATTGGTGATCACCGATACACATTCGTGTAAATCGATACAATTTAACACGCACGATTCGATTTAACACGCGCAGCTTTCCAACGTGCGATTCGAGATCATACCTTAGAGTTGAGTGATGACGTTTCCGAACGTTCATAAACATTAAGAACGGTGATCACCGATACACTTTTGTGTGAATCGATACAATTTAACAACGTTCACTGACATTTCGACTAGCATCGCTTTCCGACGTGCGATTCCAGATCATTACACGTCGGAAAGCGATTCAGAACGAAATGACAGTGAACGTTGTTAATTTGTATCGATTCGCACAAAAGTGTATCGGTGATCACAAATATTCATGTGTTACGTCCTAGGGTCTCCACCATCGTGTTGGCTGGTATGTATCTGTAACATAAAGAAAATATATTTAAAATTGCCGCTTAAAAAAATAAAATTTATTATTCGAAATAATAGTGACCAACATAGAAAGGCGAAAATAACTTTTCAGGAGCGCTATAGTTCAGTAAACGCTATAGTATGTAGACTAGCGAGCCCCGCGCGCAACTGACCTGCCTCACGGAGCCCGAGCGCCCGATGAGTCATCACTCAGCGCTCTCGAAATTTCAATTTTCATTAACTAACAATAATCGACTTAGAGCATTTTTAACAATTGGAACGTGTTTCTTACGAAAAGGGCTTTATTTTGATACCTCACACGGGTACCTTTTAATCATTTTTACCAAATATCAAAAGTTAACAATTTCAAATTTCATTAACTAACAATTTTACAGTTATCTAAATTTTAACGCTACGAGCGTGTTCTAGATCAAAATCCCTTTCAAATGAATACTCGCACGACCATTTTGCAATAATTCTTCTGTGAGTTATCAATTCGCGGAAAAACCGCGAAAAACCGCGAATTACCGCGAATCGTCCAAAAACGTCGAAAATCAAGTTCCAAACGATTAGATTCAATAGCAAAGACCATAATAAGTAACTTGGGTGCTTTTTACAATTTTTCCGAAACATAAAAATTTAACAATATTTAATTTCATTAATTAACAATTATGTGGATAAATTATCTCTGTTACTCTCAAACGATAGGGAACTCAATGCCCTTTAAAATGATTACAAACTCGACCACTTTACACAAATATTTCACCGATATATCAATTCGCGGGTTAACCGCGAAAAACCGCGGAAAACCGCGGATCACCCAAAATACATCAAAAACTCAGGAAATCAATGGGATTTCATAGCAAAGCGATATAGGACACAGTTCAAAAGCGATCGACACATTTTTAAGCATATAAACAATAATTGTTAATAAATAAACAAATGCCGCTACAAATAAATTATCGTTATTTTCAATCAAGGAATACAAATATATGTGTATGGGGAACAGAACCGCTTATTTCGCTATTTCTATCGAGGTATATGTGTATATAAGGTTTATACATAAGTTAAAGTATATATAGATATGTGAGGACATGTATGTACATAGACTCGCTAAAACGCTTCTTATATAATGCTTAGGCTACGAAATAAATTCACATAGGCGAATCTCTGGAACACTTATTTACAAAAACTGCAAATGCATTTCCGGTCTGAAAGTATATTTTTACACAAATAAAATAATAATAACTCACCCACTCGCAGAGGATAAATCTCGTATTGATTATTGTCATCAGAAAATCCGCGAGGTGAAACCCGATATCTTCATCCGGCGTAGCGCGACAGTACAGCCTATCAAAAGAATTAATTACGCGAATTCACGCACAAACAAAACTAAATAATTCTTCTTTCCAAACTTACCAAAATCCATACGTCGACACTCGTCAACCCTGACCCTTCACTCGAGTCCTTTTTTTTATGACCCTTTCTTTCCAATTTTTTCGAGGGTTTTTCCCAGCGAAAGGAAAGGACTCTAGAAAAAAACTTCTCAAGAGTCTCTTAGGCGAAGTCACGCACGTGCCAGATGTGACAGTCCTCGTCAAAACGCTGTACAAAACTTCCTGGAAAACGCACAGAAAAATAAATTGTTAAATGTTAAACAATAAAAGAAAGTATGCAGAAAACGTACACTTACCGATGAAACTTCGCTGCGCTCCGTCCAAATCGTTGTAAACACCCGTAGAGATCCTGCGAGCAAAATAATATTTATAAAATAACGAAATAATTAATTAAATAAGCAATAATTGTACTTACCAAACTCGAAATGTTATCACTGTCGAATCCAGAAGAACCTGAAAATGGAAAATGGCAATCAATCAATAAAATAAACATCAATTCGTAATCAATTAATAAACAACCAATTAATTGTTATAAGAAGAAATTAAATATACTTACACACCCGTTGTATCCAGAGAAAACCTAGAAACAATAATGAGATAATAATCTTACAATAAATAGTAAATAAGAATGTAAAATCAATAATTATTTAACTGAAGTTAATTAACTATTGATAAATAAAATATAACGAAAATGTACTTACCTTAAAATTAAGCTGAAAATAAATGTAAAATTAATGATTAATTAAACTGGTTTTAAATAATCAATAATTACGAGTTAAACGAATTTATAAAGTATATAGAAACAGTATATAAGAGTCACGGATACTCACTTTATTTGTGTGCGCCAACCAACACCGAGACGCCCGGCCTCACCGATACTCCAACGGGACGCTGCTATTTAAGAGCGCAGGCGCGCCGCACTCACCAGTTCTCGAGTCTCTCCACAGCTAGCCAGTCGAACTCCGGCCGAGAGCGAGCACGGATACTCCCGCAGAGCAGCTGAAAATCGAAAAGTTTTAATAAGTTTTTAAAGTTCTTTTTCGTACAAGTTAATCGTACAAGTTTATTTTAATTTTGTAACATCGCAACTTAAAAGTTTGTAACAATACATAAGTGTAAAAAGGGTGAAAAGTGTTTAAAATAATTATTCAAATCATCCTTAAACCCTCGTTGAGTAATTTCCACCGAATCTCGCGATTAATTAACAATTTATTTCCGTTGAGTAATTTCCACCGAATCTCGCGATTAATTAACAATTTATTTCCGTTGAGTAATTTCCACCGAAACTCGCGATAATTCGAAATCATTTCTTTCGTTCGAGTATTTTTCACCGAAACTCGCGAATTATTATCATCAATTTTCTTCGAGTGATTTTTCCATTCTTTTCCTCGAGAATTAATATTTCTCAATTCGATAAAATCGAGTCTAATTATTTTTCTCGAATTATAAATTTTCACGAGTTATTTTCATCAAGATTAACTAGAGTCTCAACTTCATGTTTTACAAAACCTCGTGTTCATTACTGAACGAATTTATTAATTTCATTCTCTCTTTTATCTAACACCGTAAATTCTTTAAAACGTGGCATTATTTAATTTCATTTTCGTGCCTTAATTCAGCGATAAACCTGCGGATTCATTTCTTTTATAATCTGGCATACTTCTTTCATTCAATCTCGCAGTTGAATAATTAATTCAAGTTTTTCCATACGATTCTTTTTGTGCTAGACTCAGGCACGTTAGATCGTATTTTAATTCTTTTATTTGTATCGTTCTGTGCTGGAGAATTTGGCACGCCGATACATATTTCTATCTCTCTCTCTCTCTCTCTCTCTCATTGTTCTGTGCTGGAGAATTTGGCACGCCAACGAGATTTCTATCTCTCTCTCTCTCTTTCTCATTGTTCTGTGCTGGAGAATTTGGCACGTCAACGAGATTTCTTCCTTTTTTCTATCCTTTAAACAAACTTGAATTAATTATCGAAATATAAATTTAATTATGAAATTCTCTTATTATGCCTAGACGTCGAGGAGGCGTTAAATTTCAAATCCGCCGGGCTATCGCACGTGCCTGTAATAGACCCGCTCTTAACCGTGGTAATAATAAATCGTGGGTGAAAACGTTGTGCAAAGCCACTCAACACTCACAGCTATCTGAAAACTCTGGTGTCGAATATCCGAACGATATTATTTATAATTTGGTGTTAAAATCGGGTCCGAGTAAAATTCGCGTCGTTTCCGACGTTATCGTTCGGAAGAGCATCTTCATTATCGACGCTAATTCGCCATACTCATTGGGACGGTTGGTCGGTTCATCGATCTTCACTCAACGAGAAGAATACCATCCCGATTGTGGAAACATCTCGGGGGCATCGACCGTTTCCCGACCATCAACACCAATCGACATCGAAGTAATAACAATCGATTAACTCATCCGTCGAAGAATAACTAAACGGTAAGTGAGTTTTATTTTATTTTTATTCTGAAAAGGTCATCCGGTAAATATTTCACGAGCATAGGTTTCGGTCCTGAGGGGGAAAATCTCACCTTCTCAAATACGAGATCTAAAATAAGTCTACGCGTCGTACCCCGTGTATCATTTTCCTGGGCAAATAAATTCTTCCGGTTGCCGACCATCGAGCATACTGCTGACGGTAATCCAGTCTGTATCAATCCAATCGGTCAAGTAGAGTTCCACATTTCCAGCAGTCGGTAAACTAACCAACCGCGACCAGGGCAAATCCCTGTCGTACCAAGCGGCCCGCTCTAAAAAGTTTCTCTCTTACCGTCCGTAGCCGTGAATCGTATTGTCAGTATTTCGTTAGATAATTTGTCTCTCTCTCTAAAAATCCGGGCATTAAACCACACGACGTAACAGGTTTATATATTTTTTGGTGGCAGCGGTGGGATACCGTCGTGAAATAAAGTACTGGTGGCCTTTCTTTTATTTTTTTGTAATTATCATTGGTTAATTTTCGCAATCGAGTAAAGCGAGGAAACTCGTAACCTCAATTGTGATAAATTCATTCAAATTTCAGAGAATATCGTCACTATTCTGTCGAATTTCAAATTAAAATCAAATTATCGATCGCTAAATTTGATTATTTCTCAAATTTATTCGTATAACAAACCATTATCGACTTCGTTACTCGAATACCAAAGCATTTCTCGTCAATTTAAAAATTGGACAAATTTTCCTTCATCAATATTTTTTGAATTTCTACCTACCAAATCTCAGTAACAAACCGTACCGAACATAAATAAACGGAGAAAAATCATATTCCAAACGATTTAACGCAACATTTCCGTAATATAAAAATTTTGTAAAATTGGACAAATTTTGCAATTTCAAAATATCATCTCTCCTATACGCTAACAATCAATTTTTAACTTCAAGGAGTATAAATATTCGGAAAATATTAAGTTCCAAACGTCTACACTCGGGATTTTCGAAATAAATCATATTTGAAAAATTGGACAAATTTCTCGACTTTAAAATTTTTATTTGAATTTTTCGGAGTTCAACTCAAATAACAAACTACACCGAATTAAAAACAGCAGGGAACAGTCCGTTTCCAATCGTTTGAATATTTAATTTTGCCATTTTCAATATTTTTTGGAATTGGACAAATTTTTCGAAAATTTTCCTGTTCTCAATTTTCATATAACAAACGCAATCAAGTCGTTACATTCGAAGTGCAAACAATTTCAAAACTTTTCATTAGTATTTTTCAATAAAATACAATTTTCGTAATTGGACAAATTTTTCAAAACTCCCCCTACTTGCAGATTTCCAAATAACAAACGTTACTATACCATTATTTACAAAATACAATTAATTTCCAAACGTTTTAAATAAAATTTTCCAATAAAATCAAAATTTTAAATTTTGGACAAAATTTTTATACGTTCCCATTTCTCAACTTTTGGACAAGTTTTCGTGTATTAATCGTTCTTTAGTAAATTTCAAACAAAATCAAAATGAAGGACCTTACGTCAGAGGAGCTGCAAGTACTCCGCGATCAGCTATTGTTAAAAGAGCGTGAATTGGTAGAAAAAGAACGTAGGTTACAACATCAGGAGGAAGTCCTTGACGAAGAGCGATTAGAGGTTGCAAAACAATTCGAAACACTCCAATCTGCAACGGATGAGGGTGAAGTCAATAAACAAGAGAAATCATCAAACGATCGGTTAAAACATTTAATCGATATAATTAATGAGCAACAAAATGCAAGCAAATCTTTACAGAATAATCTCGACAGAATAATGAGTGAGATAAAAGGCTTGAAGACCGAGAGGCCGAGCTCTCGGGCCGCTATGTTCACAACCGACGTTTGGGGTGAACCCGACGTGGGGAATCACTCGATCAACAATCAGGCGAAAACAAGTACCCCTCGCGAAAACGATGTCCGACACGCGCAAAATTCCCCGGGTACGATCAACCTCCCGAGCGTCAAATACAAAGACGCGCTCGAATCCGTACCGATTTTTACTGGGTATAATTTCCCAGTCCTTCGATTTATTCGTGCCTGTCAAAAGGTGCGAAGTTTATTTAGTCCTCAGCACGAGCCCACGTTGGTTCTGCTCCTAAAAAATAAATTAAAAAGTCATGCTCAAACCGCCTTCGAGGACGATAACTCGCGAACTATCAAAGAACTCGTGGAACGATTAAAATTATTGTTTGGATCATCTAAATCGGTCAACGAATACCGCGGCGAGTTAGGTACGATAACAAAAACGCCGTCCGAAAATATGATTCAGTATATCAGCCGCGTCAAGGATCTGCACTTCGAGATTATCGAAATGGACACCGAAACATGGGGTCCTCTTTCTCGCGAACATCGCGCGCAATGTGAAAACGATACAATGGATAGTTTCGTCAAGGGCCTGCCGCCCGATCTTAGAATGCGCGTACGGTTGGAATATTATCAAACCTTGGAAGAGCTTTTCGCGAAGGCCATCAAGGTCGAAAAGGAAGTCGCGGTGGATCAAAAATTTTCAAAAATAAACAGCCAATCGCAACCTTCGCGGAATGTTCGGGTCGCTTTCACGAATAATTCACCGTGCACCCACTGCAACAGGGGCGGGCACGACCTAGAAAATTGTTGGCTGAAATACCCCGAAAAAAGGCCAAAAAGGGACAATAATCGGAATAACGGCCATTATAATCGCGGTAACGGCAATAATAACTATAATAACGGTCACAAACCTCATTGCACGTATTGCAACAAAATCGGTCACACGGAAGAAAAATGCTTCCGCAAGCAAAATGATAGTACAAAAAACGCGGTTCCGCGCCCAACGGAACAGGGCTCGTTGGGAGACCCGCGGACGCACCCTGTCAATTTAGCGGAGGCAGTGCCCTCCGCGCCATCAATCTCTGCCTGAACGAGCTTCAGCGCTCTCCCTCCGTCACCCTCCATTGCCCTCAATTAGGCGGGCTTACCGAATTTTTAATAGATTCCGGGGCGGAGGTCAACATCGCAAAAATAAACACGGTTTCTAGCTCCGTGGTAATCGATAAACGAGAGAGAATTCAGTTAAACGGGATAGCTGGGAAAACGGTTGCTACCTTTGGTTGGATAACAGCCCGTGTTTGTGGTACGCCGACCATCTTTCACGTTGTAGGGGATGATTTCCCGACTCCTCAGCATGCACTTCTGGGAGCGGAATTTCTTTCCCAGAACAAGGCATCTTTAGATTGGTCAAAGCGGCTCCTCTCTTGGAACGAGCAAGCTTTTCCTTTCATGGATTGTGACACAATATTCCTCGCCAAGAGAAGTAAGACAATCGGTTTCGGTCGGGTGAAAAACCCCGAGGTAAAACGCGGTTACGTTCCGCGCCTCGACCTCGGGGCCGGGATTTATTGCGGCCAAATAGTAGCTCAAACTGAATTCGGAATCACTAAATTGGTGATACACAATTCAACCCTCGAAGACGTCCTCGTAAAGGTCCCGACCATAGAAATCGAGGAGTACGAGGATGTCGACGAGGCATATCTTGTCAAAGCAACCGATTTCGATGAAGCTTTTCCGGACGGTTACGAGCCGAAGGCAATTGTCAGTCACACGTGTGAAGAATTGTGCGACGGGAGGTTAGAACCCGGCGAATATATCAAACGCGTTCTAAGAATCCAGAAGGACGACAGAATCAGAAAGGTAAAGGACTTATTACGACTTGACCACCTTAACCAAGAAGAAAAGGATAGTATTGAGTCAATTATTCGGGATAATGCCGACCTTTTTCAACTTCCTAACGAAAACTTAGATTTTGTACCGGATTTTTATCATAAAATTGAAACTGTAGACGACCAACCGGTGTTCACTCGACAATATAGATTCCCTCCGATCCATAAGGATGAAATTACAAAACAGGTCGGGGAGTTAGTAAAAAATAATATCATCTCACCTTCTCTCTCCCCGTACAGCTCACCCCTGTGGATTGTGCCGAAGAAAGCGGACTCCCAGGGCAATAAACGTTGGAGAATGGTTATCGATTACCGCAATCTCAACGAGAAGACTATCGGAGATGCTTATCCTCTCCCCCAGATTAACGAAATTTTGGACCAGCTTGGAAGCGCGAAATATTTCTCCGTATTCGACCTTGCCAGCGGTTTTCACCAAATCAAAGTAGATCCGAAGGATAAACATAAAACCGCGTTTTCCACCCCTTTCGGTCATTATGAGTTTAATCGCATGCCCTTCGGGTTGAAAAACGCACCCGCTACTTTCCAAAGGCTTATGGACCGAGTACTAGTGGGACTCCAAGGGGTCGAGCTCTTCGTCTACTTAGACGATATCGTGATTTACGCCAAATCTTTACACGAGCACAAAATTAAGTTCGACAAATTGGCCTCTCGGTTACGAAGAGCCAATATGCACCTACAACCAGACAAGTGCGAGTTCCTTCGCCGCGAAGTAGGTTATTTAGGACACGTAATTAGTGACCAGGGAGTAAAACCAGACCCGAAGAAGATCGAGGCCCTGCAGAACTACCCTGCTCCTACAAATCAGAAAAAAATCAAGCAGTTTCTCGGATTAGCCGGGTATTATCGGCGTTTTATAGAAAATTTTTCGGGCATATCAAAACCCCTCACAAATTTGTTAAAAAAGGGGATCCCATTCAAGTGGACCGACTCTCAACAGCGAGCGTTCGATATATTGAGGGAGGCCCTGTGTAAAGAACCTGTTTTACAATATCCCGACTTTACACAACCGTTTAACATCACAACCGACGCATCAAATTATGCGATTGGGGGCGTTCTTTCTCAAGGCGACATAGGCAAAGATAAGCCAATCGCGTATGCATCTAGAACACTAAATAAACACGAGCTAAACTACTCCGTCATAGAGAAAGAATGCCTCGCCATAATTTATTGCGTGAACCATTTCAGACCCTATATCTATGGCAGGAAGTTCAATCTCCTTACCGATCATCAGCCATTAGTGTGGCTGAATTCTGTAAAAGACCCCGCCAATCGTCTGGTACACTGGCGTTTGAGTCTATCTAATTATGAATATAAAATCCAGTATAAACCTGGGAGCGCGAACAATAACGCTGACGCTCTCTCGCGAAATCCACCTGAAAGTAAAAACATCCTTATACTAACGCATAATCCAAAAAAGAAAAGAAAATTGAACTTACCTGGCCAATCCAACGACGATCATTCCGACGAATCTGATGAAGAACCATCATCCGATACAACGCCTAACGAACGAATTTTTAGTCCTCCTAGCCAATACAGGAGACGCACCGAAAATCCTAATCCTACTCCAGCTCCTGTTCCAGTGACGGTACCAAATACACCCGATTCACGGACAGAATCCGACTCCACAGAAAATATTTTTAGTCCGCCAGCCCACTTTAAAATGAAAAATATAGAGCAAAAGGGCTCAAGTAACATAAACGAGGAGATTCAAACTCGTAAAAGGAAAAGAAAGACCGGAATTTCTCCAGGTGAAGAAGGATCACAAGACGACCCTATCGACGAGTCGATGTTGGGAAGCTTGCCCTTCGACCCTGGGCCCCCCGGCGAATTAAACGTTCCGAGTGACGGACGATTATTTTGTGAAAATTTAGTTGAACCACAGGGATCACGGGTCGAAATTAATGCTCCTGGTAATCGCGTTGATGTCAACATATACGGTGAAAGACCCGAAGACATCAGCGTTGAGCCAGATCTGCCAATCGATATCTTAAATGATAACCCGCCCCTCGAATTCGACGATTTCTTTGAGGGCTACGGGGCGAATATGGAAGAAAATAATTTGTTGGAGGAAACTACATTGTCGGACGAAAACGAGTCTCAAGAGGAAACGGATCTTTTGTTGGACCCTGGGGAATGCGGTAGAGGTCCCTCAAACGATCCAGCTTATTCAATCGAAGGTGCTTTATCGATACGAGAAGTTCGCGATAATTTGTCAATGCAAAAGGGAGCGAAAATTATTTTTATTACGAGACAAGGGCTACCCCTCGATGACGGAGCCAAGGAACTAGATACTCTCAAAAAGATGCCTCAATATGAGAATATTAATATTTTTAGGGCCAAAGTTGCCAGGGAAAAGGGATGTGCAATGATAGCACTACCAGTCGTTTTTCATCTGAGAGAGAATATTTCCTTGGACGATCTAGGGGACACGTTCGAGTCGTTAAGAGATGTTGTTCGCGAGGAAAATATCACCTCAATTAGTATCGCTAAGACAAATTCAATCGGAGGTCTAAATTGGGCCGAAATTAAAAACCTTTTAATACAAATTCTGAGGGATCAAATGATCGCTCTCACCATCTGTCAACAGCTGATTCGTTTCCCGATGGAGCAAGAGCGCCTCGAAATTATTGCCGAGAAGCACGCCTCCGCGGTCGGTGGCCATAAGGGCGTAAATAAAACTTACAAGCGGATCAGAGAACACTTTTTCTGGGAAAATATGAAGACCCACATTCAAGATTATATAGCGAGATGCAGAAATTGCCAATTAAAAAAATTAGTCCGGGTCAAGACTAAACAGCCCATGGTTATAACCGACACGCCGGGGCGATCTTTCGACAAGATTTCGATGGACGTCGTCGGCCCCCTTCCTACCACCAGTAGCGGAAATTCGTATATCTTGACTATGCAAGACCTGTTAACAAAATGGTCAATCGCTGTCCCGCTGGCTAGGACGACGGCCGTCGACATCGCTGACGCGTTTATAGAACATTTTGTCTGTCAATTTAGTGCTCCGAAGGCAATTCTCACAGATCAGGGGCGAAATTTTCTCTCGAGCTTAATAAGGGCAATCGCAAAAATCTGGCGGATCAAATTATACCAGACAACCGCCTTCCATCCGCAAAGTAACGGATCGATCGAGCGATCGCATCACGTATTGGCGGAATATATAAAACAATATATTGACAAAAATAATGAATGGGACAAATTACTCCGTAGATGTATGTTCTCATATAATACTAGCCAACACGAGGGGACGAAATACACCCCCTTCGAATTAGTTTACGGACACCTGGCTAGGCTCCCATCGGCTCATCAACACATCGAAGAGGACCTGGATCCGACGTACGCGGACTACCTCGAAAATCTGTTTATCACGATCGATCAGCTTCAAAACCTTGCCCGCGAAAATCTAATCGCGGCGAAAGAGAGATCAAAACAATATTACGATCGAAAAATCAACCCACAACAGTTTGACGTTGGCGACGTCGTTCTTATGCTGAAGGAACCAAGTAAAGGGAAATTCAGTGACCAGTACACGGAACCCTGTGAAATTATTGAAATTCTATCCGGGGGAAATTTAAAAATCTTGTATAAAGGGAAATCGCGAATCGTTCACGCGAATAAACTTAGAAGTACCCGCCTCCCACTTGATTAATAATCGGGTATCCTCTCACTTTCAGGAAGACCATGGTACGATTACTACTTGGCTTCCTTCTCTTGCAAGAGGCTTCCGCGCTGTTGGGATACGACTGTGCGGGGCCAAATCTCAACATTACAACTATTTCGCTTAACAACGTAGGAGAATGCAATGTTCCGATCAACGCGCCTATTCCAAAGGAAACATACATTCAACTGCTCCAATTATCAGACTTTTCGCACGCCGAAGTCGTGCAGTGCCGCGTGGAAATAGACCGCACCATTTACTACTGTGGGATGAGTTCGCACGTTTCGGTGGTTCAGAACGGACGCCAAATTTACCTCCACGAACTCGACGAACGTGGGTGTCAAAAACTTCAGGAAACTGGGATATTACAACTCAGCCCATCCAGCATCATAACCGGGTTAAGGAAGAACAGCACAACCGATCGCGCTATTTTATTAGGCGGTTCCCTCACCAACAGTGGAAGCTGCCAAGGGACACAGTACAGCGACGCGTTTGGAAACTGGAACGGGGTCGTAATCCAAGCAACAGTAAAAATCACGCTGACAAACTACATGGCCGAAGTGAACTTGGTCAATAATAAAATTATCCTTCAGTCAGGTACGCAGTGCTATCTTTCCGATGGTACTTGTTTGGACGTCGAAGGGAATTCAGCCTTCTGGATAACTGAACCAGCAGACTCGTGTCAGTTCAATCGATACGATGTCCTCTTCGAAGGCATTGCCCATAAACAACAAAATCCAGACTCAGCGACCAACAATCCTGACGTATTCTCACTAACAACGCACGAAACGACGTTCGCGTTAGCAGCCAAATCAATGAAGCATATCTGCGGTTACAATCTCGTTCGTACGGAGCACCCAAAACTTTACATTCTGGAAACACAAAAGGGAAGGACGTTCGCGCAGAAAAAACAAATTCCCGTCAACAATCTCGATATTTTTTCATACATGAACTCCAAATTTATTTACGTTGAAAAACACATCCGTACACAGATACAAAATCTTTACAGAGATGTCGTACTACAGAGGTGTAATCTCGAGCGTCAGGTAATCCAAAACGCATTAAACACAGCCCCTTTGTTCCCGGAAAAATTCGCCACAACAATCATGAAGGCTCACGGATATATGGCCGTAGTATTGGGAGAAGTTGCCCACATTATAAAATGTACACCTGTCGACTGTAGCATCCGCCGGACCAAGGAATGTTACAACGAACTTCCAGTAACGTATCGGAACGAGTCCCGTTATTTATCGCCAATCTCGAAGGTTCTTCTCAAAGCAGGGACCCAAATCGAGTGCGATCCACTTCTTCCAGCATTGTACAACATCGATAATAACTGGTATCGGTTCAGCCCGCAAGGAATCCCAGCTCAAACCCCTCAAGAACTTCACCCGACTGCACATCCATCGTGGAATTACAATCCGATCGGAGACTTAGCAGTTTCTGGAATATACACAGTAGAAGAAATTAATCAATTAAGAGATCGCATCATGTTTCCAGCTGAAAGAGCCGCTCTCCTCAACACTATCGCTCGCGGTTCTGCCGGTTATCCAGTGGCAGGAGGAACAATTGCAATACAAAATTTATTAAGTACCGAGGCAATCGAACAACTCGCGGAAGGTACAATTAACAAAATTTGGCATGGTTTGGAAAAATTCGGAATAGTAAGCTCCGGGTTCTTCGCCATAGCGTTTATCTTCAGCATCGTAAAAGCAGTGATCGACATCATCATACAGGGTTACACCCTTCATTCTCTCTACGGTTGGAGCGTCGCATTAATTGGCGCAATTTGGAATTCTATAACTTATCTTTTAATCACACGCCACTACAAGAAAAACAGCCAACGGGAAAATTCATATGAGATCCCGCGTGAAACAGAACTTTCGGAGGTCGTCTCACAGGAGCCGAAACCGTCCCCATCGAAAAGACGACTTTCTGGCGTAGACCCTGTACTTTTGGGTCGTCTTACAGCCGGTTCTCAGCCTAAGTAAACCATCGGCTTCGAACTTCTCCGGGGAGGTGTTACGTCCTAGGGTCTCCACCATCGTGTTGGCTGGTATGTATCTGTAACATAAAGAAAATATATTTAAAATTGCCGCTTAAAAAAATAAAATTTATTATTCGAAATAATAGTGACCAACATAGAAAGGCGAAAATAACTTTTAAGGAGCGCTATAGTTCAGTAAACGCTATAGTATGTAGACTAGCGAGCCCCGCGCGCAACTGACCTGCCTCACGGAGCCCGAGCGCCCGATGAGTCATCACTCAGCGCTCTCGAAATTTCAATTTTCATTAACTAACAATAATCGACTTAGAGCATTTTTAACAATTGGAACGTGTTTCTTACGAAAAGGGCTTTATTTTGATACCTCACACGGGTACCTTTTAATCATTTTTACCAAATATCAAAAGTTAACAATTTCAAATTTCATTAACTAACAATTTTACAGTTATCTAAATTTTAACGCTACGAGCGTGTTCTAGATCAAAATCCCTTTCAAATGAATACTCGCACGACCATTTTGCAATAATTCTTCTGTGAGTTATCAATTCGCGGAAAAACCGCGAAAAACCGCGAATTACCGCGAATCGTCCAAAAACGTCGAAAATCAAGTTCCAAACGATTAGATTCAATAGCAAAGACCATAATAAGTAACTTGGGTGCTTTTTACAATTTTTCCGAAACATAAAAATTTAACAATATTTAATTTCATTAATTAACAATTATGTGGATAAATTATCTCTGTTACTCTCAAACGATAGGGAACTCAATGCCCTTTAAAATGATTACAAACTCGACCACTTTACACAAATATTTCACCGATATATCAATTCGCGGGTTAACCGCGAAAAACCGCGGAAAACCGCGGATCACCCAAAATACATCAAAAACTCAGGAAATCAATGGGATTTCATAGCAAAGCGATATAGGACACAGTTCAAAAGCGATCGACACATTTTTAAGCATATAAACAATAATTGTTAATAAATAAACAAATTCCGCTACAAATAAATTATCGTTATTTTCAATCAAGGAATACAAATATATGTGTATGGGGAACAGAACCGCTTATTTCGCTATTTCTATCGAGGTATATGTGTATATAAGGTTTATACATAAGTTAAAGTATATATAGATATGTGAGGACATGTATGTACATAGACTCGCTAAAACGCTTCTTATATAATGCTTAGGCTACGAAATAAATTCACATAGGCGAATCTCTGGAACACTTATTTACAAAAACTGCAAATGCATTTCCGGTCTGAAAGTATATTTTTACACAAATAAAATAATAATAACTCACCCACTCGCAGAGGATAAATCTCGTATTGATTATTGTCATCAGAAAATCCGCGAGGTGAAACCCGATATCTTCATCCGGCGTAGCGCGACAGTACAGCCTATCAAAAGAATTAATTACGCGAATTCACGCACAAACAAAACTAAATAATTCTTCTTTCCAAACTTACCAAAATCCATACGTCGACACTCGTCAACCCTGACCCTTCACTCGAGTCCTTTTTTTATGACCCTTTCTTTCCAATTTTTTCGAGGGTTTTTCCCAGCGAAAGGAAAGGACTCTAGAAAAAAACTTCTCAAGAGTCTCTTAGGCGAAGTCACGCACGTGCCAGATGTGACAGTCCTCGTCAAAACGCTGTACAAAACTTCCTGGAAAACGCACAGAAAAATAAATTGTTAAATGTTAAACAATAAAAGAAAGTATGTAGAAAACGTACACTTACCGATGAAACTTCGCTGCGCACCGTCCAAACCATTGTAAACACCCGTAGAGATCCTGCGAACAAAATAATATTTATAAAACAACAAAATAATTAATTAAATAAACAATAATTGTACTTACCAACCCGAAATTTACTCGCCGTTGGATCCAGAAGAACCTGAAAATAGAAAATGGCAATCAATCAATAAAATAAGCATCGATTCGTAATTAATTAATAAACAACCAATTAATTGTTATAAGAAGATATTAAATATACTTACACACCCGTTGTATCCAGAGAAAACCTAGAAACAATAATGAGATAATAATCTTACAATGAATAGTAAATAAGAATGTAAAATCAATAATTATTTAACTGATGTTAATTAATTATTGATAAATAAAATATAACGAAATGTACTTACCTTAAAATTAAGCTGAAAATAAATGTAAAATTAATGATTAATTAAACTGGTTTTAAATAATCAATAATTACGAGTTAAACGAATTTATAAAGTATATAGAAACAGTATATAAGAGTCACGGATACTCACTTTATTTGTGTGCGCCAACCAACACCGAGACGCCCGGCCTCACCGATACTCCAACGGGACGCTGCTATTTAAGAGCGCAGGCGCGCCGCACTCATCAGTTCTCGAGTCTCTCCACAGCTAGCCAGTCGAACTCCGGCCGAGAGCGAGCACGGATACTCCCGCAGAGCAGCTGAAAATCGAAAAGTTTTAATAAGTTTTTAAAGTTCTTTTTCGTACAAGTTAATCGTACAAGTTTATTTTAATTTTGTAACATCGCAACTTAAAAGTTTGTAACAATACATAAGTGTAAAAAGGGTGAAAAGTGTTTAAAATAATTATTCAAATCATCCTTAAACCCTCGTTGAGTAATTTCCACCGAATCTCGCGATTAATTAACAATTTATTTCCGTTGAGTAATTTCCACCGAATCTCGCGATTAATTAACAATTTATTTCCGTTGAGTAATTTCCACCGAAACTCGCGATAATTCGAAATCATTTCTTTCGTTCGAGTATTTTTCACCGAAACTCGCGAATTATTATCATCAATTTTCTTCGAGTGATTTTTCCATTCTTTTCCTCGAGAATTAATTCTTCTCAATTCGATAAAATCGAGTCTAATTATTTTTCTCGAATTATAAATTTTCACGAGTTATTTTCATCAAGATTAACTAGAGTCTCAACTTCATGTTTTACAAAACCTCGTGTTCATTACTGAACGAATTTATTAATTTCATTCTCTCTTTTATCTAACACCGTAAATTCTTTAAAACGTGGCATTATTTAATTTCATTTTCGTGCCTTAATTCAGCGATAAACCTGCGGATTCATTTCTTTTATAATCTGGCATACTTCTTTCATTCAATCTCGCAGTTGAATAATTAATTCAAGTTTTTCCATACGATTCTTTTTGTGCTAGACTCAGGCACGTTAGATCGTATTTTTATTCTTTTATTTGTATCGTTCTGTGCTGGAGAATTTGGCACGCCGATACATATTTCTATCTCTCTCTCTCTCTCTCTCTCATTGTTCTGTGCTGGAGAATTTGGCACGCCAACGAGATTTCTATCTCTCTCTCTCTTTCTCATTGTTCTGTGCTGGAGAATTTGGCACGTCAACGAGATTTCTTCCTTTTTTCTATCCTTTAAACAAACTTGAATTAATTATCGAAATATAAATTTAATTATGAAATTCTCTTATTATGCCTAGACGTCGAGGAGGCGTTAAATTTCAAATCCGCCGGGCTATCGCACGTGCCTGTAATAGACCCGCTCTTAACCGTGGTAATAATAAATCGTGGGTGAAAACGTTGTGCAAAGTCACTCAACACTCACAGCTATCTGAAAACTCTGGTGTCGAATATCCGAACGATATTATTTATAATTTGGTGTTAAAATCGGGTCCGAGTAAAATTCGCGTCGTTTCCGACGTTATCGTTCGGAAGAGCATCTTCATTATCGACGCTAATTCGCCATACTCATTGGGACGGTTGGTCGGTTCATCGATCTTCACTCAACGAGAAGAATACCATCCCGATTGTGGAAACATCTCGGGGGCATCGACCGTTTCCCGACCATCAACACCAATCGACATCGAAGTAATAACAATCGATTAACTCATCCGTCGAAGAATAACTAAACGGTAAGTGAGTTTTATTTTATTTTTATTCTGAAAAGGTCATCCGGTAAATATTTCACGAGCATAGGTTTCGGTCCTGAGGGGGAAAATCTCACCTTCTCAAATACGAGATCTAAAATAAGTCTACGCGTCGTACCCCGTGTATCATTTTCCTGGGCAAATAAATTCTTCCGGTTGCCGACCATCGAGCATACTGCTGACGGTAATCCAGTCTGTATCAATCCAATCGGTCAAGTAGAGTTTCACATTTCCAGCAGTCGGTAAACTAACCAACCGCGACCAGGGCAAATCCCTGTCGTACCAAGCGGCCCGCTCTAAAAAGTTTCTCTCTTACCGTCCGTAGCCGTGAATCGTATTGTCAGTATTTCGTTAGATAATTTGTCTCTCTCTCTAAAAATCCGGGCATTAAACCACACGACGTAACATCGGAAACGTTTTCATCGCTCGATTGTCAGTTCAGATCTCAAATGGCCCTTCGGATTGCGATACTAAATGTCTGTAAAATTGTTGATATGTGACGTTTATCGGTGACCGTTTCCAATGTTTCATAAACATGAAAATAGGTAATCAGCGATAATCTTTTCTGTTAATCGTTACAAATCAACAATTTTTTCCGACATTTCTATCAGAATCGCAATCCGAGATGCGATTCGAGACCGGAACTGACAATCGAACGATGTTGTTTCTGAACGTTCACAAATATGAAAATTGGTGATCACAAATAAACTTTTGTGAGAATCGTTACAAATTATCAATATTCACTGACAATTCGAACAGAATCGGTTTCCGACGTGCGATCCGAGATCATACCTTACAATCGAGTGATGTCGTTTCCGAACGTTCATCAACATGAAAAATGGTGATCACTGATACACTTTTGTGTGAATCGATAGAAATTAACAAAATTCACTGACATTTCGTTCTGAATCGCTTTCCCGATGTGCGAATCGAGATCATAACTTACAATCGAATGATGTCGTTTCCGAACGTTCATAAACATGAAAATTGGAGAACACCGATACAGTTTTGTGTGAATCGACACAAATTAATAAGATTCACTGAAATTTCGTTCTGAATCGCTTTCCGATGTGCGAATCGCGATCACACCTTACAAACAAGTGATGTCGTTTCCGAACGTTCATAAACGTGAAAATTGGTGATCACCGATACACTTTTGTATGAATCGATAGAAATTAACAAGATTCACTGACATTTTGAACAGGACAGCTTTCCGACGTGCGATTCGATATCATAACCTACAATAGAGTGATGTCGTCTCCGAACGTTCATAAACATGAAAATTTGTGATCGCCGATACACTTTTGTGCGAATCGATGGAAATTAACAAGATTCACTGACATTTCGTTCTGAATCGCTTTTCGATGTGCGAATCGAGATAATACATTACAATCGAGTGATGTCGTTTCCGAACGTTCATAAACGTGAAAATTGGAGATCACCGATACACTTTTGTGTGAATCGATACATTTTATCAACATTCACGGACATTTCGAACAGAACAGCTTTCCGACGTGCGATTCGAGATCATAACCTACAATCGAGTAATGTCGTTTCCGAACGTTCATAGACATGAAAATTTGTGATCACCGATACACTTTTGTGCGAATCGATACAAATTAACAAGGTTCACTGACATTTCGTTCTGAATAGCTTTCCGATGTGCGAATCGAGATAATACATTACAATCGAGTGATGTCGTTTCCGAACGTTCATGAACATGAAAATTGGTGATCACCGATACACTTTTGTGTGAATCGACACAAATTAACCAGATTCACTGACATTTCGTTCTGAATCGCTTTCCGATGTGCGAATCGCGATCACAGCTTACAATCGAGTGTTGTTGTTTCCGAACGTTCATAAACATGAAGAACGGTGATCACCGATAGATTTTTGTGAGAATCACAACAAATCATAAAGATTCACTGACATTTCGAACAAAATCAGATTCCCACGTGCGATTCGAGATCACAATCGAGTGATGTCGTTTCCGAACGTTCATAAACGTGAAAATTGGAGATCAACGATACACTTTTGTGTGAATCGATACATTTTATCAACATTCACCGACATTTCGAACAGAACAGCTTTCCGACGTGCGATTCGAGATCATAACCTACAATCGAGTAATGTCGTTTCCGAACGTTCATAGACATGAAAATTTGTGATCACCGATACACTTTTGTGCGAATCGATACAAATTAACAAGGTTCACTGACATTTCGTTCTGAATAGCTTTCCGATGTGCGAATCGAGATAATACATTACAATCGAGTGATGTCGTTTCCGAACGTTCATAAACATGAAATTTGTGATCACCGATACACTTTTGTGCGAATCGATGGAAATTAACAAGATTCACTGACATTTCGTTCTGAATCGCTTTTCGATGTGCGAATCGAGATAATACATTACAATCGAATGATGTCGTTTCCGAACGTTCATAAACGTGAAAATTGGAGATCACCGATACACTTTTGTGTGAATCGATAAAAATTAACAAGATTCACTGAAATTTCGAACAGAACAGCTTTCCGACGTACGATTCGAGATCATAACTTACAATCGAGTGATGTCGTTTCCGAACGTTCATGAACATGAAAATTGGTGATCACCGATACACATTCGTGTAAATCGATACAATTTAACACGCACGATTCGATTTAACACGCGCAGCTTTCCAACGTGCGATTCGAGATCATACCTTAGAGTTGAGTGATGACGTTTCCGAACGTTCATAAACATTAAGAACGGTGATCACCGATACACTTTTGTGTGAATCGATACAATTTAACAACGTTCACTGACATTTCGACTAGCATCGCTGTCCGACGTGCGATTCCAGATCATTACACGTCGGAAAGCGATTCAGAACGAAATGACAGTGAACGTTGTTAATTTGTATCGATTCGCACAAAAGTGTATCGGTGATCACAAATATTCATGTTTATGAACGTTCGGAAACGACATCACTCGATTGTAGGTTATAATCTCGAATCGCACGTCGGAAAGCTGTTCTGTTCGAAATGTCAGTGAATGTTGATAAAATGTATCGATTCACACAAAAGTGTATCGGTGATCTCCAATTTTCACGTTTATGAACGTTCGGAAACGACATCACTCGATTGTAATGTATTATCTCGATTCGCACATCGAAAAGCGATTCAGAACGAAATGTCAGTGAATCTTGTTAATTTCCATCGATTCGCACAAAAGTGTATCGGTGATCACCAATTTTCATGTTCATGAACGTTCGGAAACGACATCACTCGATTGTAATGTATTATCTCGATTCGCACATCGGAAAGCTATTCAGAACGAAATGTCAGTGAACCTTGTTAATTTTTATCGATTTACACAAAAGTGTATCGGTGATCACCAATTTTCACGTTTATGAACGTTCGGAAACGACACCACTCGATTGTAAGGTGTGATCTAGAATCGCACGTGGGAATCTGATTTTGTTCGAAATGTCAGTGAATCTTCTCGATTTGTTGCGATTCTCACAAAAATCTATCGGTGATCACCGTTCTTCATGTTTATGAACGTTCGGAAACGACAACACTCGATTGTTAGCTGTGATCGCGATTCGCACGTCGGAAAGCTGTTCTGTTCGAATTGTCAGTGAATGTTGTTAAATTGTATAGATTCGCACAAAAGTGTATCGGTGATCACCAATTTTCATGTTCATGAACGTTCGGAAACGGCATCACTCGATTGTAAGCTGTGATCGCGATTCGCACATCGGAAAGCGATTCAGAACGAAATGTCAGTGAATCTGGTTAATTTGTGTCGATTCACACAAAAGTGTATCGGTGATCACCAATTTTCATGTTCCTGAACGTTCGGAAACGACATCACTCGATTGTAAGGTATGATTTCGAATCGCACGTCGGAAAGCTGTTCTGTTCGAAATGTCAGTGAATCTTGTCAATTTTTATCGAATTACACAAAAGTGTATCGGTGATCACCAATTTTCACGTTTATGAACGTTCGGAAACGACACCACTCGATTGTAAGGTGTGATCTCGAATCGCACGTGGGAATCTGATTTTGTTCGAAATGTCAGTGAATCTTCTTGATTTGTTGCGATTCTCACAAAAATCTATCGGTGATCACCGTTCTTCATGTTTATGAACGTTCGGAAACGACATCACTCGATTGTAAGCTGTGATCGCGATTCGCACATCGGAAAGCGATTCAGAACGAAATGTGAGTGAATCTGGTTAATTTGTATCGATTCATACAAAAGTGTATCGGTGATCACCAATTTTCACGTTTATGAACGTTCAGAAACGACACCACTCGATTGTAAGGTGTGATCTCGAATCGCACGTGGGAATCTGATTTTGTTCGAAATGTCAGTGAATCTTCTTGATTTGTTGCGATTCTCAACAAAAATCTATCGGTGATAACCGTTCTTCATGTTTATGAACGTTCGGAAACGACAACACTCGATTGTAAGCTGTGATCGCGATTCGCACATCGGAAAGCGATTCAGAACGAAATGTCAGTGAATCTGGTTAATTTGTGTCGATTCACACAAAAGTGTATCGGTGATCACCAATTTTCATGTTCCTGAACGTTCGGAAACGACATCACTCGATTGTAAGGTATGATCTCGAATCGCACGTCGGAAAGCTGTTCTGTTCGAAATGTAAGTGAATGTTGTTAAATTGTATCGATTCACACAAAAGTGTATCGGTGATCACCAATTTTCACGTTTATGAACGTTCGGAAATGACATCCCTCGATTGTAAGTTATGATCTCGGATCGCACGTCGGAAAGCTGTTCTGTTCGAAATGTCAGTGAATGTTGTTAAATTGTATAGATTCAAACAAAAGTGTATCGGTGATCAGCAATTTGCACGTTTATGAACGTTCGGAAACGACATCACTCGATTGTAATTTATGATCTCGAATCGAAATGTCATTGAATATTGTTAATTTGTCATGAATTGAACAAAAATTTTATTGGTGATCACCAACTTCATGTTTATGAATGTTCGGAAACGTTTTCATCGCTCGATTGTCAGTTCAGATCTCAAATGGCCCTTCGGATTGCGATACTAAATGTCTGTAAAATTGTTGATATGTGACGTTTATCGGTGACCGTTTCCAATGTTTCATAAACATGAAAATAGGTAATCAGCGATAATCTTTTCTGTTAATCGTTACAAATCAACAATTTTTTCCGACATTTCTATCAGAATCGCAATCCGAGATGCGATCCGAGATCATACCTTACAATCGAGTGATGTCGTTTCCGAACGTTCATCAACATGAAAAATGGTGATCACTGATACACTTTTGTGTGAATCGATAGAAATTAACAAAATTCACTGACAATTCGTTCTGAATCGCTTTCCCGATGTGCGAATCGAGATCATAACTTACAATCGAATGATGTCGTTTCCGAACGTTCATAAACATGAAAATTGGAGATCACCGATACACTTTTGTGTGAATCGACACAAATTAATAAGATTCACTGAAATTTCGTTCTGAATCGCTTTCCGATGTGCGAATCGCGATCACACCTTACAAACAAGTGATGTCGTTTCCGAACGTTCATAAACGTGAAAATTGGTGATCACCGATACACTTTTGTATGAATCGATAGAAATTAACAAGATTCACTGACATTTTGAACAGAACAGCTTTCCGACGTGCGATTCGATATCATAACCTACAATAGAGTGATGTCGTCTCCGAACGTTCATAAACATGAAAATTTGTGATCGCCGATACACTTTTGTGCGAATCGATGGAAATTAACAAGATTCACTGACATTTCGTTCTGAATCGCTTTTCGATGTGCGAATCGAGATAATACATTACAATCGAGTGATGTCGTTTCCGAACGTTCATAAACGTGAAAATTGGAGATCACCGATACACTTTTGTGTGAATCGATACATTTTATCAACATTCACGGACATTTCGAACAGAACAGCTTTCCGACGTGCGATTCGAGATCATAACCTACAATCGACAGATGTCGTTTCCGTACGTTCATAAACATGAAAATTTGTGATCACCGATACACTTTTGTGCGAATCGATACAAATTAACAAGGTTCACTGACATTTCGTTCTGAATAGCTTTCCGATGTGCGAATCGAGATAATACATTACAATCGAGTGATGTCGTTTCCGAACGTTCATAAACATGAAAATTTGTGATCACCGATACACTTTTGTGCGAATCGATGGAAATTAACAAGATTCACTGACATTTCGTTCTGAATCGCTTTTCGATGTGCGAATCGAGATAATACATTACAATCGAATGATGTCGTTTCCGAACGTTCATAAACGTGAAAATTGGAGATCACCGATACACTTTTGTGTGAATCGATAAAAATTAACAAGATTCACTGAAATTTCGAACAGAACAGCTTTCCGACGTACGATTCGAGATCATAACTTACAATCGAGTGATGTCGTTTCCGAACGTTCATGAACATGAAAATTGGTGATCACCGATACACATTCGTGTAAATCGATACAATTTAACACGCACGATTCGATTTAACACGCGCAGCTTTCCAACGTGCGATTCGAGATCATACCTTAGAGTTGAGTGATGACGTTTCCGAACGTTCATAAACATTAAGAACGGTGATCACCGATACACTTTTGTGTGAATCGATACAATTTAACAACGTTCACTGACATTTCGACTAGCATCGCTTTCCGACGTGCGATTCCAGATCATTACTCGTCGGAAAGCGATTCAGAACGAAATGACAGTGAACGTTGTTAATTTGTATCGATTCGCACAAAAGTGTATCGGTGATCACAAATAATCATGTTTATGAACGTTCGGAAACGACATCACTCGATTGTAGGTTATAATCTCGAATCGCACGTCGGAAAGCTGTTCTGTTCGAAATGTCAGTGAATGTTGATAAAATGTATCGATTCACACAAAAGTGTATCGGTGATCTCCAATTTTCACGTTTATGAACGTTCGGAAACGACATCACTCGATTGTAATGTATTATCTCGATTCGCACATCGAAAAGCGATTCAGAACGAAATGTCAGTGAATCTTGTTAATTTCCATCGATTCGCACAAAAGTGTATCGGTGATCACCAATTTTCATGTTCATGAACGTTCGGAAACGACATCACTCGATTGTAATGTATTATCTCGATTCGCACATCGGAAAGCTATTCAGAACGAAATGTCAGTGAACCTTGTTAATTTTTATCGATTTACACAAAAGTGTATCGGTGATCACCAATTTTCACGTTTATGAACGTTCGGAAACGACACCACTCGATTGTAAGGTGTGATCTAGAATCGCACGTGGGAATCTGATTTTGTTCGAAATGTCAGTGAATCTTCTCGATTTGTTGCGATTCTCACAAAAATCTATCGGTGATCACCGTTCTTCATGTTCCTGAACGTTCGGAAACGACATCACTCGATTGTAAGGTATGATTTCGAATCGCACGTCGGAAAGCTGTTCTGTTCGAAATGTCAGTGAATCTTGTCAATTTTTATCGAATTACACAAAAGTGTATCGGTGATCACCAATTTTCACGTTTATGAACGTTCGGAAACGACACCACTCGATTGTAAGGTGTGATCTCGAATCGCACGTGGGAATCTGATTTTGTTCGAAATGTCAGTGAATCTTCTTGATTTGTTGCGATTCTCACAAAAATCTATCGGTGATCACCGTTCTTCATGTTTATGAACGTTCGGAAACGACATCACTCGATTGTAAGCTGTGATCGCGATTCGCACATCGGAAAGCGATTCAGAACGAAATGTGAGTGAATCTGGTTAATTTGTATCGATTCATACAAAAGTGTATCGGTGATCACCAATTTTCACGTTTATGAACGTTCGGAAACGACACCACTCGATTGTAAGGTGTGATCTCGAATCGCACGTGGGAATCTGATTTTGTTCGAAATGTCAGTGAATCTTCTTGATTTGTTGCGATTCTCAACAAAAATCTATCGGTGATAACCGTTCTTCATGTTTATGAACGTTCGGAAACGACAACACTCGATTGTAAGCTGTGATCGCGATTCGCACATCGGAAAGCGATTCAGAACGAAATGTCAGTGAATCTGGTTAATTTGTGTCGATTCACACAAAAGTGTATCGGTGATCACCAATTTTCATGTTCCTGAACGTTCGGAAACGACATCACTCGATTGTAAGGTATGATCTCGAATCGCACGTCGGAAAGCTGTTCTGTTCGAAATGTAAGTGAATGTTGTTAAATTGTATCGATTCACACAAAAGTGTATCGGTGATCACCAATTTTCACGTTTATGAACGTTCGGAAACGACATCACTCGATTGTAATTTATGATCTCGAATCGAAATGTCATTGAATATTGTTAATTTGTCATGAATTGAACAAAAATTTTATTGGTGATCACCAACTTCATGTTTATGAATGTTCAGAAACGTTTTCATCGCGCGATTGTCAGTTCAGATCTCAAATGGCCCTTCGGATTGCGATACTAAATGTCTGTAAAATTGTTGATATGTGACGTTTATCGGTGACCGTTTCCAATGTTTCATAAACATGAAAATAGGTAATCAGCGATAATCTTTTCTGTTAATCGTTACAAATCAACAATTTTTTCCGACATTTCTATCAGAATCGCAATCCGAGATGCGATTCGAGACCGGAACTGACAATCGAACGATGTTGTTTCTGAACGTTCACAAATATGAAAATTGGTGATCACAAATAAACTTTTGTGAGAATCGTTACAAATTATCAAGATTCACTGACAATTCGAACAGAATCGGTTTCCGACGTGCGATCCGAGATCATACCTTACAATCGAGTGATGTCGTTTCCGAACGTTCATCAACATGAAAAATGGTGATCACTGATACACTTTTGTGTGAATCGATAGAAATTAACAAAATTCACTGACATTTCGTTCTGAATCGCTTTCCCGATGTGCGAATCGAGATCATAACTTACAATCGAATGATGTCGTTTCCGAACGTTCATAAACATGAAAATTGGAGATCACCGATACACTTTTGTGTGAATCGACACAAATTAATAAGATTCACTGAAATTTCGTTCTGAATCGCTTTCCGATGTGCGAATCGCGATCACACCTTACAAACAAGTGATGTCGTTTCCGAACGTTCATAAACGTGAAAATTGGTGATCACCGATACACTTTTGTATGCATCGATAGAAATTAACAAGATTCACTGACATTTTGAACAGAACAGCTTTCCGACGTGCGATTCGATATCATAACCTACAATAGAGTGATGTCGTCTCCGAACGTTCATAAACATGAAAATTTGTGATCGCCGATACACTTTTGTGCGAATCGATGGAAATTAACAAGATTCACTGACATTTCGATCTGAATCGCTTTTCGATATGCGAATCGAGATAATACATTACAATCGAGTGATGTCGTTTCCGAACGTTCATAAACGTGAAAATTGGAGATCACCGATACACTTTTGTGTGAATCGATAAAAATTAACAAGATTCACTGAAATTTCGAACAGAACAGCTTTCCGACGTGCGATTCGAGATCATAACTTACAATCGAGTGATGTCGTTTCCGAACGTTCATGAACATGAAAATTGGTGATCACCGATACACATTCGTGTAAATCGATACAATTTAACACGCGCGATTCGATTTAACACGCGCAGCTTTCCAACGTGCGATTCGAGATCATACCTTAGAATTGAGTGATGACGTTTCCGAACGTTCATAAACATTAAGAACGGTGATCACCGATACACTTTTGTGTGAATCGATACATGTTAACAACAATCACTGACATTTCGACTAGCATCGCTTTCCGACGTGCGATTCGAGATCATTACACGTCGGAAAGCGATTCAGAACGAAATGTCAGTGAATCTTGTTAATTTCCATCGATTCGCACAAAAGTGTATCGGTGATCACCAATTTTCATGTTCATGAACGTTCGGAAACGACATCACTCGATTGTAGGTTATAATCTCGAATCGCACGTCGGAAAGCTGTTCTGTTCGAAATGTCAGTGAATGTTGATAAAATGTATCGATTCACACAAAAGTGTATCGGTGATCTCCAATTTTCACGTTTATGAACGTTCGGAAACGACATCACTCGATTGTAATGTATTATCTCGATTCGCACATCGAAAAGCGATTCAGAACGAAATGTCAGTGAATCTTGTTAATTTCCATCGATTCGCACAAAAGTGTATCGGTGATCACCAATTTTCATGTTCATGAACGTTCGGAAACGACATCACTCGATTGTAAGGTATGATCTCGAATCGCACGTCGGAAAGCAGTTCTGTTCGAAATGTCAGTGAATGTTGTTAAATTGTATCGATTGACACAAAAGTGTATCGGTGATCACCAATTTTCACGTTTATGAACGTTCGGAAACGACATCACTCGATTGTAAGGTATGATCGCGATTCGCACATCGGAAAGCGATTCAGAACGAAATGTCAGTGAATCTGGTTAATTTGTGTCGATTCACACAAAAGTGTATCGGTGATCACCAATTTTCATGTTCATGAACGTTCGGAAACGACATCACTCCATTGTAAGGTATGATCTCGAATCGCACGTCGGAAAGCTGTTCTGTTCGAAATGTCAGTGAATCTTGTTAATTTTTATCGATTTACACAAAAGTGTATCGGTGATCACCAATTTTCACGTTTATGAACGTTCGGAAACGACACCACTCGATTGTAAGGTGCGATCTAGAATCGCACGTGGGAATCTGATTTTGCTCGAAATGTCAGTGAATCTTCTCGATTTGTTGCGATTCTCACAAAAATCTATCGGTGATCACCGTTCTTCATGTTTATGAACGTTCGGAAACGACAACACTCAATTGTAAGCTGTGTTCGCGATTCGCACGTCGGAAAGCTGTTCTGTTCGAATTGTCAGTGAATGTTGTTAAATTGTATAGATTCGCACAAAAGTGTATCGGTGATCACCAATTTTCATGTTCATGAACGTTCGGAAACGACATCACTCGATTGTAAGCTGTGATCGCGATTCGCACATCGGAAAGCGATTCAGAACGAAAAGTCAGTGAATCTGGTTAATTTGTGTCGATTCACACAAAAGTGTATCGGTGATCACCAATTTTCATGTTTCTGAACGTTCGGAAACGACATCACTCGATTGTAAGGTATGATCTCGAATCGCACGTCGGAAAGCTGTTCTGTTCGAAATGTAAGTGAATGTTGTTAAATTGTATCGATTCACACAAAAGTGTATCGGTGATCACCAATTTTCACGTTTATGAACGTTCGGAAATGACATCCCTCGATTGTAAGTTATGATCTCGGATCGCACGTCGGAAAGCTGTTCTGTTCGAAATGTCAGTCAATGTTGTTAAATTGTATAGATTCAAACAAAAGTGTATCAGCAATTTGCACGCTTATGAACGTTCGGAAACGACATCACTCGATTGTAATTTATGATCTCGAATCGAAATGTCATTGAATATTGTTAATTTGTCATGAATTGAACAAAAATTTTATTGGTGATCACCAACTTCATGTTTATGAACGTTCGGAAACGTTTTCATCGCTCGATTGTCAGTTCAGATCTCAAATGGCCCTTCGGATTGCGATACTAAATGTCTGTAAAATTGTTGATATGTGACGTTTATCGGTGACCGTTTCCAATATTTCATGAACATGAAAATAGGTAATCAGCGATAATCTTTTCTGTTATTCGTTACAAATCAACAATTTTTTCCGACATTTCTATCAGAATCGCAATCCGAGATGCGATTCGAGACCGGAACTGACAATCGAACGATGTTGTTTCTGAACGTTCACAAATATGAAAATTGGTGATCACAAATAAACTTTTGTGAGAATCGTTACAAATTATCAAGATTCACTGACAATTCGAACAGAATCGGTTTCCGACGTGCGATTCGAGATCATACCTTACAATCGAGTGATGTCGTTTCCGAACGTTCATGAACATGAAAAATGGTGATCACTGATACACTTTTGTGTGAATCGATAGAAATTAACAAAATTCACTGACATTTCGTTCTGAATCGCTTTCCCGATGTGCGAATCGAGATCATAACTTACAATCGAATAATGTCGTTTCCGAACGTTCATAAACATGAAAATTGGAGATCACCGATACACTTTTGTGTGAATCGACACAAATTAATAAGATTCACTGAAATTTCGTTCTGAATCGCTTTCCGATGTGCGAATCGCGATCACACCTTACAAACAAGTGATGTCGTTTCCGAACGTTCATAAACGTGAAAATTGGTGATCACCGATACACTTTTGTATGAATCGATAGAAATTAACAAGATTCACTGACATTTTGAACAGAACAGCTTTCCGACGTGCGATTCGAGATCATAACCTACAATAGAGTGATGTCGTCTCCGAACGATCATAAACATGAAAATTTGTGATCACCGATACACTTTTGTGCGAATCGACACAAATTAACCAGATTCACTGACATTTCGTTCTGAATCGCTTTTCGTTGTGCGAATCGAGATAATACATTACAATCGAGTGATATCGTTTCCGAACGTTCATAAACGTGAAAATTGGAGATCACCGATACACTTTTGTGTGAATCGATACATTTTATCAACATTCACTGACATTTCGAACAGAACAGCTTTCCGACGTGCGATTCGAGATCATAACCTACAATCGACAGATGTCGTTTCCGTACGTTCATAAACATGAAAATTTGTGATCACCGATACACTTTTGTGCGAAACGATACAAATTAACAAGGTTCACTGACATTTCGTTCTGAATAGCTTTCCGATGTGCGAATCGAGATAATACATTACAATCGGGTGATGTCGTTTCCGAACGTTCATAAACGTGAAAATTGGGGATCACCGATACACTTTTGTGTGAATCGATACATTTTATCAACATTCACTGACATTTCGAACAGAACAGCTTTCCGACGTGCGATTCGAGATCATAACCTACAATCGAGTAATGTCGTTTCCGAACGTTCATAGACATGAAAATTTGTGATCACCGATACACTTTTGTGCGAATCGATACAAATTAACAAGGTTCACTGACATTTCGTTCTGAATAGCTTTCCGACGTGTAATGATCTGGAATCGCACGTCGGAAAGCGATGCTAGTCGAAATGTCAGTGAACGTTGTTAAATTGTATCGATTCACACAAAAGTGTATCGGTGATCACCGTTCTTAATGTTTATGAACGTTCGGAAACGTCATCACTCAACTCTAAGGTATGATCTCGAATCGCACGTTGGAAAGCTGCGCGTGTTAAATCGAATCGTGCGTGTTAAATTGTATCGATTTACACGAATGTGTATCGGTGATCACCAATTTTCATGTTCATGAACGTTCGGAAACGACATCACTCGATTGTAAGTTATGATCTCGAATCGTACGTCGGAAAGCTGTTCTGTTCGAAATTTCAGTGAATCTTGTTAATTTTTATCGATTCACACAAAAGTGTATCGGTGATCTCCAATTTTCACGTTTATGAACGTTCGGAAACGACATCATTCGATTGTAATGTATTATCTCGATTCGCACATCGAAAAGCGATTCAGAACGAAATGTCAGTGAATCTTGTTAATTTCCATCGATTCGCACAAAAGTGTATCGGTGATCACAAATTTTCATGTTTATGAACGTTCGGAAACGACATCACTCGATTGTAATGTATTATCTCGATTCGCACATCGGAAAGCTATTCAGAACGAAATGTCAGTGAACCTTGTTAATTTGTATCGATTCGCACAAAAGTGTATCGGTGATCACAAATTTTCATGTCTATGAACGTTCGGAAACGACATTACTCGATTGTAGGTTATGATCTCGAATCGCACGTCGGAAAGCTGTTCTGTTCGAAATGTCGGTGAATGTTGATAAAATGTATCGATTCACACAAAAGTGTATCGGTGATCTCCAATTTTCACGTTTATGAACGTTCGGAAACGACATCACTCGATTGTGATCTCGAATCGCACGTGGGAATCTGATTTTGTTCGAAATGTCAGTGAATCTTCTTGATTTGTTGTGATTCTCACAAAAATCTATCGGTGATCACCGTTCTTCATGTTTATGAACGTTCGGAAACAACAACACTCGATTGTAAGCTGTGATCGCGATTCGCACATCGGAAAGCGATTCAGAACGAAATGTCAGTGAATCTGGTTAATTTGTGTCGATTCACACAAAAGTGTATCGGTGATCTCCAATTTTCACGTTTATGAACGTTCGGAAACGACATCACTCGATTGTAATGTATTATCTCGATTCGCATATCGAAAAGCGATTCAGAACGAAATGTCAGTGAATCTTGTTAATTTCCATCGATTCGCACAAAAGTGTATCGGCGATCACAAATTTTCATGTTTATGAACGTTCGGAGACGACATCACTCTATTGTAGGTTATGATATCGAATCGCACGTCGGAAAGCTGTTCTGTTCAAAATGTCAGTGAATCTTGTTAATTTCTATCGATGCATACAAAAGTGTATCGGTGATCACCAATTTTCACGTTTATGAACGTTCGGAAACGACATCACTTGTTTGTAAGGTGTGATCGCGATTCGCACATCGGAAAGCGATTCAGAACGAAATTTCAGTGAATCTTATTAATTTGTGTCGATTCACACAAAAGTGTATCGGTGATCTCCAATTTTCATGTTTATGAACGTTCGGAAACGACATCATTCGATTGTAAGTTATGATCTCGATTCGCACATCGGGAAAGCGATTCAGAACGAAATGTCAGTGAATTTTGTTAATTTCTATCGATTCACACAAAAGTGTATCAGTGATCACCATTTTTCATGTTGATGAACGTTCGGAAACGACATCACTCGATTGTAAGGTATGATCTCGGATCGCACGTCGGAAAGCTGTTCTGTTCGAAATGTCAGTGAATGTTGTTAAATTGTATAGATTCAAACAAAAGTTTATCGGTGATCAGCAATTTGCACGTTTATGAACGTTCGGAAACGACATCACTCGATTGTAATTTATGATCTCGAATCGAAATGTCATTGAATATTGTTAATTTGTCATGAATTGAACAAAAATTTTATTGGTGATCACCAACTTGATGTTTATGAACGTTCGGAAACGTTTTCATCGCTCGATTGTCAGTTCAGATCTCAAATGGCCCTTCGGATTGCGATACTAAATGTCTGTAAAATTGTTGATATGTGACGTTTATCGGTGACCGTTTCCAATGTTTCATAAACATGAAAATAGGTAATCAGCGATAATCTTTTCTGTTAATCGTTACAAATCAACAATTTTTTCCGACATTTCTATCAGAATCGCAATCCGAGATGCGATTCGAGACCGGAACTGACAATCGAACGATGTTGTTTCTGAACGTTCACAAATATGAAAATTGTTGATCACAAATAAACTTTTGTGAGAATCGTTACAAATTATCAAGATTCACTGACAATTCGAACAGAATCGGTTTCCGACGTGCAATTCGAGATCATACCTTACAATCGAGTGATGTCGTTTACGAACGTTCATGAACATGAAAATTGGTGATCACTGATACACTTTTGTGTGAATCGATAGAAATTAACAAAATTCACTGACATTTCGTTCTGAATCGCTTTCCCGATGTGCGAATCGAGATCATAACTTACAATCGAATGATGTCGTTTCCGAACGTTCATAAACATGAAAATTGGAGATCACCGATACACTTTTGTGTGAATCGACACAAATTAATAAGATTCACTGAAATTTCGTTCTGAATCGCTTTCCGATGTGCGAATCGCGATCACACCTTACAAACAAGTGATGTCGTTTCCGAACGTTCATAAACGTGAAAATTGGTGATCACCGATACACTTTTGTATGAATCGATAGAAATTAACAAGATTCACGACATTTTAAACAGAACAGCTTTCCGACGTGCGATTCGAGATCATAACCTACAATAGAGTGATGTCGTCTCCGAACGTTCATAAACATGAAAATTTGTGATCACCGATACACTTTTGTGCGAATCGATACAAATTAACAAGGTTCACTGACATTTCGTTCTGAATAGCTTTCCGATGTGCGTATCGAGATAATACATTACAATCGAGTGATGTCGTTTCCGAACGTTCATGAACATGAAAATTGGAGATCACCGATACACTTTTGTGTGAATCGATACATTTTATCAACATTCACCGACATTTCGAACAGAACAGCTTTCCGACGTGCGATTCGAGATCATAACCTACAATCGAGTAATGTCGTTTCCGAACGTTCATAGACATGAAAATTTGTGATCACTGATACACTTTTGTGCGAATCGATACAAATTAACAAGGTTCACTGACATTTCGTTCTGAATAGCTTTCCGATGTGCGAATCGAGATAATACATTACAATCGAGTGATGTCGTTTCCGAACGTTCATAAACATGAAAATTTGTGATCACCGATACACTTTTGTGCGAATCGATGGAAATTAACAAGATTCACTGATATTTCGTTCTGAATCGCTTTTCGATGTGCGAATCGAGATAATACATTACAATCGAATGATGTCGTTTCCGAACGTTCATAAACGTGAAAATTGGAGATCACCGATACACTTTTGTGTGAATCGATAAAAATTAACAAGATTCACTGAAATTTCGAACAGAACAGCTTTCCGACGTGCGATTCGAGATCATAACTTACAATCGAGTGATGTCGTTTCCGAACGTTCATGAACATGAAAATTGGTGATCACCGATACACATTCGTGTAAATCGATACAATTTAACACGCGCGATTCGATTTAACACGCGCAGCTTTCCAACGTGCGATTCGAGATCATACCTTTGAATTGAGTGATGACGTTTCCGAACGTTCATAAACATTAAGAACGGTGATCACCGATACACTTTTGTGTGAATCGATACAATTTAACAACATTCACTGACATTTCGACTAGCATCCCTTTCCGACGTGCGATTCGAGATCATTACACGTCGGAAAGCGATTCAGAACGAAATGACAGTGAACGTTGTTAATTTGTATCGATTCGCACAAAAGTGTATCGGTGATCACAAATATTCATGTTTATGAACGTTCGGAAACGACATCACTCGATTGTAGGTTATAATCTCGAATCGCACGTCGGAAAGCTGTTCTGTTCGAAATGTCAGTGAATGTTGATAAAATGTATCGATTCACACAAAAGTGTATCGGTGATCTCCAATTTTCACGTTTATGAACGTTCGGAAACGACATCACTCGATTGTAATGTATTATCTCGATACGCACATCGAATAGCGATTCAGAACGAAATGTCAGTGAATCTTGTTAATTTCCATCGATTCGCACAAAAGTGTATCGGTGATCACCAATTTTCATGTTCATGAACGTTCGGAAACGACATCACTCGATTGTAAGGTATGATCTCGAATCGCACGTCGGAAAGCAGTTCTGTTCGAAATGTCAGTGAATGTTGTTAAATTGTATCGATTCACACAAAAGTGTATCGGTGATCACCAATTTTCACGTTTATGAACGTTCGGAAACGACATCACTCGATTGTAAGGTATGATCTCGAATCGCACGTCGGAAAGCTGTTCTGTTCGAAATGTCAGTGAATCTTGTTAATTTTTATCGATTTACACAAAAGTGTATCGGTGATCACCAATTTTCACGTTTATGAACGTTCGGAAACGACACCACTCGATTGTAAGGTGTGATCTAGAATCGCACGTGGGAATCTGATTTTGTTCGAAATGTCAGTGAATCTTCTCGATTTGTTGCGATTCTCACAAAAATCTATCGGTGATCACCGTTCTTCATGTTTATGAACGTTCGGAAACGACAACACTCGATTGTAAGCTGTGATCGCGATTCGCACGTCGGAAAGCTGTTCTGTTCGAATTGTCAGTGAATGTTGTTAAATTGTATAGATTCGCACAAAAGTGTATCGGTGATCACCAATTTTCATGTTCATGAACGTTCGGAAACGACATCACTCGATTGTAAGCTGTGATCGCGATTCGCACATCGGAAAGCGATTCAGAACGAAATGTCAGTGAATCTGGTTAATTTGTGTCGATTCACACAAAAGTGTATCGGTGATCACCACTTTTCATGTTTCTGAACGTTCGGAAACGACATCACTCGATTGTAAGGTATGATCTCGAATCGCACGTCGGAAAGCTGTTCTGTTCGAAATGTAAGTGAATGTTGTTAAATTGTATCGATTCACACAAAAGTGTATCGGTGATCACCAATTTTCACGTTTATGAACGTTCGGAAACGACATCACTCGATTGTAATTTATGATCTCGAATCGAAATGTCATTGAATATTGTTAATTTGTCATGAATTGAACAAAAATTTTATTGGTGATCACCAACTTCATGTTTATGAACGTTCGGAAACGTTTTCATCGCTCGATTGTCAGTTCAGATCTCAAATGGCCCTTCGGATTGCGATACTAAATGTCTGTAAAATTGTTGATATGTGACGTTTATCGGTGACCGTTTCCAATGTTTTATAAACATGAAAATAGGTAATCAGCGATAATCTTTTCTGTTAATCGTTACAAATCAACAATTTTTTCCGACATTTCTATCAGAATCGCAATCCGAGATGCGATTCGAGACCGGAACTGACAATCGAACGATGTTGTTTCTGAACGTTCACAAATATGAAAATTGGTGATCACAAATAAACTTTTGTGAGAATCGTTACAAATTATCAAGATTCACTGACAATTCGAACAGAATCGGTTTCCGACGTGCGATTCGAGATCATACCTTACAATCGAGTGATGTCGTTTCCGAACGTTCATGAACATGAAAAATGGTGATCACTGATACACTTTTGTGTGAATCGATAGAAATTAACAAAATTCACTGACATTTCGTTCTGAATCGCTTTCCGATGTGCGAATCGCGATGACACCTTACAAACAAGTGATGTCGTTTCCGAACGTTCATAAACGTGAAAATTGGAGATCACCGATACACTTTTGTGTGAATCGACACTAATTAATAAGATTCACTGAAATTTGGTTCTGATTCGCTTTCCGATGTGCGAATCGCGATCACACCTTACAAACAAGTGATGTCGTTTCCGAACGTTCATAAACGTGAAAATTGGTGATCACCGATACACTTTTGTATGAATCGATAGAAATTAACAAGATTCACTGACATTTTGAACAGAACAGCTTTCCGACGTGCGATTCGAGATCATAACCTACAATCGAGTGATGTCGTTTCCGAACGTTCATAAACATGAAAATTTGTGATCACCGATACACTTTTGTGCGAATCGATGGAAATTAACAAGATTCACTGACATTCCGTTCTGAATCGCTTTTCGATGTGCGAATCGAGATAATACATTACAATCGAGTGATGTCGTTTCCGAACATTCTTAAACGTGAAAATTGGAGATCACCGATACACTTTTGTGTGAATCGATACATTGTATCAACATTCACTGACATTTCGAACAGAACAGCTTTCCGACGTGCGATTCGAGATTATAACCTACAATCGAGTGAAGTCGTTTCCGAACGTTCATAAACATGAATATTTGTGATCACCGATACACTTTTGTGCGAATCGATACAAATTAACAACGTTCACTGTCATTTCGTTCTGAATCGCTTTCCGACGTGTAATGATCTCGAATCGCACGTCGGAAAGCGATGCTAGTCGAAATGTCAGTGAATGTTGTTAAATTGTATCGATTCACACAAAAGTGTATCGGTGATCACCGTTCTTAATGGTTATGAACGTTCGGAAACGACATCACTCAATTTTAAGGTATGATCTCGAATCGCACGTTGGAAAGCTGTTCTGTTCGAAATGTCAGTGAATGTTGTTAAATTGTATCGATTTACACGAATGTGTATCGGTGATCACCAATTTTCATGTTCATGAACGTTCGGAAACGACATCACTCGATTGTAAGTTATGATTTCGAATCGCACGTCGGAAAGCTGTTCTGTTCGAAATTTCAGTGAATCTTGTTAATTTTTATCGATTTACACAAAAGTGTATCGGTGATCACCAATTTTCATGTTCAGGATCGTTCGGAAACGACATCACTCGATTGTAAGGTATGATCTCGAATCGCACGTCGGAAAGCTGTTCTGTTCGAAATGTCTGTGAATGTAGTTAAATTGTATCGATTCACACAAAAGTGTATCGGTGATCACCAATTTTCATGTTCATGAACGTTCGGAAACGACATCACTCGATTGTAAGGTATGATCTCGAATCGCACGTCGGAAAGCTGTTCTGTTCGAAATTTCAGTGAATCTTGTTAATTTTTATCGATTTACACAAAAGTGTATCGGTGATCACCAATTTTCACGTTTATGAACGTTCGGAAACGACATCACTCGATTGTAAGGTATGATCTCGAATCGCACGTCGGAAAGCTGTTCTGTTCGAAATGTCAGTGAATGTTGTTAAATTGTATCGATTTACACAAAAGTGTATCGGTGATCACCAATTTTCACGTTTATGAACGTTCGGAAACGACAACACTCGATTGTAAGCTGTGATCGCGATTCGCACATCGGAAAGCGATTCAGAACGAAATGTCAGTGAATCTGGTTAATTTGTGTCGATTCACACAAAAGTGTATCGGTCATCTCCAATTTTCATGTTTATGAACGTTCGGAAACAACAACACTCGATTGTAAGCTGTAATCGCGATTCGCACATCGGAAAGCGATTCAGAACGAAATGTCAGTGAATCTGGTTAATTTGTGTCGATTCACACAAAAGTGTATCGGTGATCACCAATTTTCATGTTCATGAACGTTCGGAAACGACATCACTCCTCTGTAAGGTATGATCTCGAATCGCACGTCGGAAAGCTGTTCTGTTCGAAATGTCAGTGAATCTCGTTAATTTTTATCGATTTACACAAAAGTGTATCGGTGATCACCAATTTTCACGTTTATGAACGTTCGGAAACGACACCACTCGATTGTAAGGTGTGATCTAGAATCGCACGTGGGAATCTGATTTTGTTCGAAATGTCAGTGAATCTTCTCGATTTGTTGCGATTCTCACAAAAATCTATCGGTGATCACCGTTCTTCATGTTTATGAACGTTCGGAAACGACAACACTCGATTGTAAGCTGTGATCGCGATTCGCACGTCGGAAAGCTGTTCTGTTCGAATTGTCAGTGAATGTTGTTAAATTGTATAGATTCGCACAAAAGTGTATCGGTGATCACCAATTTTCATGTTCATGAACGTTCGGAAACGACATCACTCGATTGTAAGCTGTGATCGCGATTCGCACATCGGAAAGCGATTCAGAACGAAATGTCAGTGAATCTGGTTAATTTGTGTCGATTCACACAAAAGTGTATCGGTGATCACCAATCTTCATGTTTCTGAACGTTCGGAAACGACATCACTCGATTGTAAGGTATGATCTCGAATCGCACGTCGGAAAGCTGTTCTGTTCGAAATGTAAGTGAATGTTGTTAAATTGTATCGATTCACACAAAAGTGTATCGGTGATCACCAATTTTCACGTTTATGAACGTTCGGAAATGACATCCCTCGATTGTAAGTTATGATCTCGGATCGCACGTCGGAAAGCTGTTCTGTTCGAAATGTCAGTGAATGTTGTTAAATTGTATAGATTCAAACAAAAGTGTATCGGTGATCAGCAATTTGCACGTTTATGAACGTTCGGAAACGACATCACTCGATTGTAATTTATGATCCCGAATCGAAATGTCATTGAATATTGTTAATTTGTCATGAATTGAACAAAAATTTTATTGGTGATCAACAACTTCATGTTTATGAACGTTCGGAAACGTTTTCATCGCTCGATTGTCAGTTCAGATCTCAAATGGCCCTTCGGATTGCGATACTAAATGTCTGTAAAATTGTTGATATGTGACGTTTATCGGTGACCGTTTCCAATGTTTCATAAACATGAAAATAGGTAATCAGCGATAATCTTTTCTGTTAATCGTTACAAATCAACAATTTTTTCCGACATTTCTATCAGAATCGCAATCCGAGATGCGATTCGAGACCGGAACTGACAATCGAACGATGTTGTTTCTGAACGTTCACAAATATGAAAATTGGTGATCACAAATAAACTTTTGTGAGAATCGTTACAAATTATCAAGATTCACTGACAATTCGAACAGAATCGGTTTCCGACGTGCAATTCGAGATCATACCTTACAATCGAGTGATGTCGTTTCCGAACGTTCATGAACATGAAAATTGGTGATCAGTGATACACTTTTGTGTGAATCGATAGAAATTAACAAAATTCACTGACATTTCGTTCTGAATCGCTTTCCCGATGTGCGAATCGAGATCATAACTTACAATCGAATGATGTCGTTTCCGAACGTTCATAAACATGAAAATTGGAGATCACCGATACACTTTTGTGTGAATCGACACAAATTAATAAGATTCACTGAAATTTCGTTCTGAATCGCTTTCCGATGTGCGAATCGCGATCACACCTTACAAACAAGTGATGTCGTTTCCGAACGTTCATAAACGTGAAAATTGGTGATCACCGATACACTTTTGTATGAATCGATAGAAATTAACAAGATTCACTGACATTTTGAACAGAACAGCTTTCCGACGTGCGATTCGAGATCATAACCTACAATAGAGTGATGTCGTCTCCGAACGTTCATAGACATGAAAATTTGTGATCACCGATACACTTTTGTACGAATCGATACAAATTAACAAGGTTCACTGACATTTCGTTCTGAATAGCTTTCCGATGTGCGAATCGAGATAATACATTACAATCGAGTGATGTCGTTTCCGAACGTTCATGAACATGAAAATTGGTGATCACTGATACACTTTTGTGTGAATCGATAGAAATTAACAAAATTCACTGACATTTCGTTCTGAATCGCTTTCCCGATGTGCGAATCGAGATCATAACTTACAATCGAATGATGTCGTTTCCGAACGTTCATAAACATGAAAATTGGAGATCACCGATACACTTTTGTGTGAATCGACACAAATTAATAAGATTCACTGAAATTTCGTTCTGAATCGCTTTCCGATGTGCGAATCGCGATCACACCTTACAAACAAGTGATGTCGTTTCCGAACCTTCATAAACGTGAAAATTGGTGATCACGGATACACTTTTGTATGAATCGATAGAAATTAACAAGATCAAGAGACTCGGTAGAGTCTCGAGACAAGTACATTGACAGCCCTGTCGTCTGCTGGCCCGAGGCTCGCCGAGTATACTTTCTCTGAATAAAACGATTCGCGGTGGTGGGGGTAAAACTGGCATATCATTTTCTACAATTACAGAGCTCAGGAGATGTTTTATAAATCAAAAATTGGTTTGGAGACTAATTTTCAAAATCCCTTTCGAATGAGCACGAAGCCAACACGATCGGTAGCGTAAATGCTGAGAAAAAACTTTGTATAGGCTCAAGATTATGCAAAAGTTACTAACACATTTATGGATTTACCGTGTCTGTACAGAACACCATTGTTACGTCCTAGGGTCTCCACCATCGTGTTGGCTGGTATGTATCTGTAACATAAAGAAAATATATTTAAAATTGCCGCTTAAAAAAATAAAATTTATTATTCGAAATAATAGTGACCAACATAGAAAGGCGAAAATAACTTTTAAGGAACGCTATAGTTCAGTAAACGCTATAGTATGTAGACTAGCGAGCCCCGCGCGCAACTGACCTGCTTCACGGAGCCCGAGCGCCCGATGAGTCATCACTCAGCGCTCTCGAAATTTCAATTTTCATTAACTAACAATAATCGACTTAGAGCATTTTTAACAATTGGAACGTGTTTCTTACGAAAAGGGCTTTATTTTGATACCTCACACGGGTACCTTTTAATCATTTTTACCAAATATCAAAAGTTAACAATTTCAAATTTCATTAACTAACAATTTTACAGTTATCTAAATTTTAACGCTACGAGCGTGTTCTAGATCAAAATCCCTTTCAAATGAATACTCGCACGACCATTTTGCAATAATTCTTCTGTGAGTTATCAATTCGCGGAAAAACCGCGAAAAACCGCGAATTACCGCGAATCGTCCAAAAACGTCGAAAATCAAGTTCCAAACGATTAGATTCAATAGCAAAGACCATAATAAGTAACTTGGGTGCTTTTTACAATTTTTCCGGAACATAAAAATTTAACAATATTTAATTTCATTTGTTGCGTGAAGGATCTGGTGTTGGTGGGGAGAAAATAAATGACACAATGCGTAACGGGATAAAAAATGTAAAGAGGTTTTATTGCTCGCAGAGTAACGTGGACAGTATGCCCACGAATGAAAGTACACCCGAACCGATGCAGACTACCCGAGTGAGAAGAGCCGGTCAACGTCGAACGAGGCTCGTTCGACGAAGCTACGAGGAGCGCTCGAAGCGTGCTTTCGCGTGCCCGATAGTTATCGTGAGAAATACCCGCAATCGATGAGAGAAAAGTCCGAATGAGTAGCCCAATTTGTTCCCGTGAATGTCCTGAAGATAGTAAGCGAGGTATTTTTGGTGAAACACCGTAATTACCGGAGAGATTTAGCCGAAAGTGAAACTTATACCGAGAAGCACGTCAGCACGCTGAACGACCGGATCTAGACCAGTCAATCAATATGGAGATCGATGAAGACGCGCCGTGGGCATGCGCCACACGTCGCGTCGACCACACCCGAAGTGTTTGTCCAGTACGTGCTGACCCCCCGCGAGAGCGTGAGAACTAGAGCACGAAAAGCCCATTGTCTCACGTTTCCCGAATTCCCGAGCCCGCGAGCTAGCGACGCCCGTGGTGGGGCGAGCACTCGAGCCCGAGAGCGCTCGCCGGCACCGAAACCTCGTCAATTCCCGAACATTCCGCCCGCCATCGGCAGCAGTGCTGTCGATTAATCTCCCGGATGAATTGGCAGGACCGCTAGTTTGGCGATCGGCCTCTTGAGTGTCGTGGTCGCCGTCTTAATGGTGACGACCCGAATGAGCCCGTCCGGTCCCGGATGAACCTCGACCACCCGTGCCAGTGGCCATTTGAGCGGAGGTAGACTCTCGTCAGTCAGCAGCACCATTGTACCAACCCGGATTTGGTGAGAGGGGTGATGCCATTTGGAGATGGATTGCTGCTGCTGGAGATAACCCGATGACCAATGCTCCCAACAGTATTGGACCCGTTCCTGGATGAGTTGCCACCGTGCCAGCCGAGTGAGGTTCACATCCCGAAGTGATGGCTCGGGTATAGCCGTGAGTGCGTCCCCGATGAGGAAGTGCCCGGGGGTGAGTACGGAGAGATCGTCCGGATCTTCCGAGAGTGGTTGCAGCGGTCGTGAGTTGAGCGCAGCCTCGATTTGCGTAAGAAGAGTTGTAAGTTCTTCGAACGTGAGGCTGGTCTCCCGAAGCGTCCGCCGAAGGTGAAACTTGACCAATTTCACCGCTGCTTCCCATTTCCCGCCCATATGAGGTGCGCCCGGGGGGTTGAAAACCCACTTTGTCCCGTCGTTGGTCAGTAACTGCGCCAGCTGTTGCGATTCACGAGTCCCGCCGTTGAAGAGTCTCCGTAGCTCTGCATCCGCGCCTTGAAAATTCTTTCCGCAGTCACTGTACAGTGTATGCACGTGACCCCGTCTCCCGGTGAAACGGCGGAATGCAGCGATGAATGTGTCAGTGGTGGCGTCAGTTACGACCTCGAGATGCATCGCCGAAGTGGTGAAGCAGACGAAAATGCACAGCCAGCCTTTGTAAGTCTTGTGCCCGCGTCCCCGCCAGCTCCTGAGAGAGACTGGCCCGGCGTAATCAACGCCGGTGAATAAGAAAGCCCGTGCTGGAGTGACCCGTGTTGAAGGCAGCTGGCCCATGAGCTGCTGTGCCCGATGCGCCCGAAAGCGCGCGCAATGCACGCATCGCAGTATGAAGGAACGAACCGGGGCCCGACCTCCGATTATCCAGTACCGCTGGCGCAGAAACGCCAGAGTTGCCTGCGTCCCCCCGTGTAGCGTGCGCGTGTGAGCGTCCGAGATGAGTAGACGCGTGAGTGGTGAGTCCCGCGGGAGGATGGCTGAATGTTTGCTCTCAGGTTGTAAGGCTGAGAGCTTCAACCGTCCCCCCACCCGTATGGTCCCGTGAAAATCAATAAACGCCGTAAGCCGTGTGAATGGATGCGACTTCGGAAGCGTTTGACCCGTCGAGAGAATCTTGAGCTCCGTCGCGAAGTAGGCCCCTTGAATTGCCTTGACCCAGTATTGTTGTGAGTGTTCCAGGTCTCCCGGTGTGAGGAGTGAGCCCGATGAATCCTGACCCGCACCTTTCAGGTTTGTAAGCGCCTTGAAAAGTAATGAAGTAATTCTCAACAGCCTGGTGAGGGAGGAATACCGATGAATGAGGTCGAAGACCGGTGAGGGTTGCGTTGAGACAGTGAGCGTAAGACCTGGCCGCTCTTCGAGCGCCGCTGAATCTGCCGTCCCGGTGAAATGAGTTGGCCAATGTGAGGATGATTTGACTAACCAGTGTGGCCCGTTCCACCATAATTGAAATTGCTCGAGCTGAGAGACGGTTAGTCCCCGTGAGGCACAATCCGCCGGATTGTCCCGCCCGGGAATGAATCTCCATTGACCCTGAGGAATGAGCTCTTGAATTGAGGATACCCGATTCCGAACGAAATCCTTCCATCGTGAAGGATGAGAGGTGACCCATGTAAGCGTGACTGTGGAGTCCGTCCACAGATATACCCGCGAATCCCGGAGTTGCAACGTATCCCGAACGTATTTCGCGAGTTTGGCGACCAATAACGCGGCGGCGAGCTCTAACCGCGGAATGGTGAGCCGTTTGATCGGCGCGACTTTCGTTTTCGAGCAGACCAGCGCGGTTCTGGTGCTCTTTCCCGGACCCGTAACCCGAACGTACACGACCGCACCCATTGCCAACTGTGAGGCGTCAGAGAACCCGTGAATCTCGACGGTGGAATCCGAGGTCATGTTGAGCCACCGCGGAACCGCGATGTTCCCGAGGTGAGCCAGATCGTGACGAAATGTGACCCATGATTTTCCGACCTCCGTGGATACGGGGTCGTCCCAAGCGAGTTTTTCCAGCCACAACCGTTGTAGAAGGATTTTTGCCCGAATGACCACCGGTGAGAGGAACCCGAGAGGATCGTAGATCTGAGCGATTTCCGAGAGTATGACCCGTTTGGTGATGCTTTGCCCGCCCGTGTACGGAAGTGAGGTGAATTTGAAGACGTCCGGCCCCGGAAACCATGCGAGCCCGAGAACTTTTGTTTCGCACTCGTCGAATGAGCGTGAATCCTCCGGACTCGACCCGAACCCTAGATTTGGGAGTAAGGCCGGACTGTTGCTCTGCCATTTTGCCAGCGGGAAGCCGCCCGCCGTGCAAATCCCGATGAGATGTCGCGCCTGGGTGAGAAGTTCCGAAATTTGGTCAGCCCCCCCGTAAATATCGTCCACATATCGCCCCATTGTAAGAGGAGCGACTGCGGCCGGATATTTCTCCCCTTCGTCTGCTACCAGTTGGAGTAGCACCCGTACCGCGAGAAACGGAGCTGACCGTGTCCCGTAGGTGACTGTAGTCAGGTGATAATGAGCCGTGTTCCCGTTTTCATCCACCCAAAGAATTCGTTGTAAATCCCAATCGTCCCGGTGAACCCGAATTTGCCGAAACATTTTGACTATGTCAGTCGCGAAAATGAATCGGTGGCGCCGTGCCCAGAGGAGAACATCCGAAATGTCCCGTTGTAATTTGGCGCCCGTGTGCATGAGATCGTTTAATGAGGTCCCGGAATCCGTGTTACACGACCCGTTGAACACTACCCGAAGTTTTGTCGTCAAGACCCCGTGATGAGGGAGATAATAGACCCGATCCCGACCGACTTCGTCGTCCCGCACCCGCGACATGTGACCGAGGGACTCGTACTCCCCGAGAAATGTGTCGTAAAGTCCCTTGTAGTGAGAGTCCCGGTCGAGCTTTCGTACGAGCCGATTGAGGCAAGCGTGCGCCGTATGAAACGACTGACCGAGCTGGATTGTGGACGACCGAAGAGGCAACCGAACGATATATCGACCCGAACTGTCCCGAGAATGTGTAGCAACGAAGTGAGCCTCACATTCTTGCTCTTCCGGTGTGAGATCCGATCCGAACTGCACTGGCACCTCCTCTTGCACCCAGAATTGCGCGAGGAGGTCCTGGAGAGCCTGAAACCCGTGATCGACAGCGGCATGCTGCACCCAACCCGACGAATTGTGAGCTTCGTTGCAGGGCCCGAATATTGCCCACCCGAATATCGTATTTTGTGCGATGGGTTCCTCAGGAGACCCGCGTCGAATTTGAGAACGTACCAGTTTCCCGTATGCATCTGCGCCCAGTATGAGATCCACCGCATCCGGAACTGAGAAATCTGGATCCGCTAGAGGAATACCCTGTAAATGAGGCCAGTGGGGGTGCGCAATAGAGAATGAAGGCAGAGTTGGCATTAACTTGGGGATAATAAATGCTTTTATTAAGAGAGAATCTGTGGTGTGAATTGAGCGAAGTGTGCATGAGACCATCCCGCGAGTGTGACCCGATGAAATCCCGCCGATCCCGATGATTGAAATAGAGGAAGATTCCCGACGAAGTTTGAGCCGCTGAACAAGTTTGTCAGAGATGAGGGACAACTCGGACCCCGAGTCCAGCAGCATTCGTACCCGATGAGCAGCTCCGAAGTTGGTGATGAGAAGCGCCTGGCTCGTCGCCAAGAGCACCGCTGGTCGTGCACTTCCCGTAATCGCGCAAGTCAATGCCGCCGTATCTCATTGAGAAGTACCCGATGTTGACGCGCCTGCGTCCCCAGAGTTGGCCTGCTGGCCGCCCGATGTTGAGGGGGCTCCCGTACCCTTGGCTGCATCCCCGTATTTGGACCACCCGGTATGAATCATCGTGTGGTGTTTGCGCCCACACTCCTTGCATCGCGTAGCGATGTTGCACGCGTTGACGTTGTGCCGGCCCAAGCAGTTGAAGCACAGTTTGAGTCTCTGTACTTCGCCCCGACGCGCCTCTGGAGACAACTGCCTGAACTTGGAGCACACGGCGACGTAGTGCTTCTCCTGGCAGAAGGCACAAGCTTGCGAGGTTGTCCCGCTACCCGACGTGGCTGCATGCACGCGAGAGGAAGTATTCCTCTGTGTGCTCTCCTTGCCCGGGCCCGATTTTGGGGTGGAGATGGTCCCGACGCCCGCTCCCTCCAATGCACGAGCTCGATTACCCAGGAATTCCCGTAGTGACGTGAATGACGGGGGAACTTTAGATTGCCCGGTCCGGAGCTCCCACGCCTCCCGAGTCCCAGGGTCGAGACGTCTGGCAATGAGATAAACCAGCACCCAGTCCCAGTGCTCTATAGGAGCGCCCAATACCCGAAGTGAGTTGTATGACTCGGTGACGCTGTGTACGAGCGCGTGGAGATCCCGTGCAGAGCGAGGAGCGATCACCGCCGTTTTGAAGAGCGTGTCGAGATGAGAAGTGACCAAAACCCGATCGTTCTGGTAGCGCTCTGTAAGAGTCTCCCAGGCCGTTGAGAAGGAGTCCGCTTCGATCGCCATGCTTGCGATCAGCTTCGCGGCTTCCCCCGTGGTCGACGCCCGTAAATAATGCATCCGCTCGACATCTGAGAGAGCCCGATTATTGATGACGAGCGAAGTGAAGAGATCCCGAAACGGTATCCACTGAGTATACTCCCCGGAAAATGACGGTAGCTCGATTTTTGGCAGGTATGACCTGTCTCCCGTTGCCACGCTCGTATCGAGTGAGGGTGATCCCGCCCGTTCCCGATCGCGATGCTGAATCCCGTCCTTCAGCACTGCCACCTGCCCGGTGATGTCGCCAAAGAGCGTAAAGGCCCGAGAGTACGCGTCCTCCGTGAAGTATTCATCCTGGAGGAAGTCGTCCGTGCTGTTCTCCAGTATGGAGTCGTGCATGAGGCTGAATTTACCCCAAAGGTCCTTGGCGTTTGAGAGGAACCCGTCGAGCTGGGCCACGGAAGTATTCTCGACGTCCACGGCGCAAACCCGTTCGAATATGGCTCCCAACAGCCGTATCCGCGCCGCTTGAGTCGCTGCCCGGAGAGCGGCCGAGCCCGACGGCCGTTTGCCCGAATTTCCCGGTGAGTTGTCGCGTGACGAGCCCCGTTTGCCCTGCGACTCCGCGCCCGGAGACCGTTCCCGCCGAGTGGTGCCCGCTGGAGGGGGGGGAGCTAGCGATACCGTCGATGGTACACCGGGTGACGCTCCCGAATCGCCTCCCTCCTCCACCTTCCCGATGTGGATTTCACTGTCGGACATCCCGAGTCACTCCCGTTGAACCCGGCTGAAATACGGAGAAACCCGAACACTCGTATGAACACCCGCACAATGCCCGCGAAAATGTCCCGAAAAAATGCACCGTGCAGGCCGAGGAAACCGAGAAAAGTCACTACGAGCACCGTAAACTCGCGCAACGGAGCGCCGCGATCGAAAATTCAAGTCCCGGTAATGTGACGCTCTCCGTAGAGCCCGAACACCCGGCACTGTTCGTTTAGAATGAGCTCGAAAACCCGAATTATCGTGCCCCGAACAATGTTCCCCGCAATTCAACGGAAGCGCACTTGAATTTTTCCGCGTGACCCAAAAAAATCGTACGAGACTCACCAGTATGGTTGACGAAGCGGTTGAGAGTCCGAGTCGAACGCCGGTACCCGTGAGCGAGAGCGTCTCAAGATGGCCGCCGTGTGAGCGACGCACGTGGAGCCCACTGCGACGCGCCGAGACCCGATGAAAAATGTCCAACTCCCGATGAAAAGTTCCAAAGTCCCGAACGAGCCCACTCAAAAAAACCACTTCACACACTCTGTATCACTGTTTGCACTGTGCCACCCACCAGATCCGGCTCGAAGGACCAAAATGTTGCGTGAAGGATCTGGTGTTGGTGGGGAGAAAATAAATGACACAATGCGTAACGGGATAAAAAATGTAAAGAGGTTTTATTGCTCGCAGAGTAACGTGGACAGTATGCCCACGAATGAAAGTACACCCGAACCGATGCAGACTACCCGAGTGAGAAGAGCCGGTCAACGTCGAACGAGGCTCGTTCGACGAAGCTACGAGGAGCGCTCGAAGCGTGCTTTCGCGTGCCCGATAGTTATCGTGAGAAATACCCGCAATCGATGAGAGAAAAGTCCGAATGAGTAGCCCAATTTGTTCCCGTGAATGTCCTGAAGATAGTAAGCGAGGTATTTTTGGTGAAACACCGTAATTACCGGAGAGATTTAGCCGAAAGTGAAACTTGTACCGAGAAGCACGTCAGCACGCTGAACGACCAGATCTAGACCAGTCAATCAATATGGAGATCGATGAAGACGCGCCGTGGGCATGCGCCACACGTCGCGTCGACCACACCCGAAGTGTTTGTCCAGTACGTGCTGACCCCCCGCGAGAGCGTGAGAACTAGAGCACGAAAAGCCCATTGTCTCACGTTTCCCGAATTCCCGAGCCCGCGAGCTAGCGACGCCCGTGGTGGGGCGAGCACTCGAGCCCGAGAGCGCTCGCCGGCACCGAAACCTCGTCAATTCCCGAACATCATTAATTAACAATTATGTGGATAAATTATCTCCGTTACTCTCAAACGATAGGGAACTCAATGCCCTTTAAAATGATTACAAACTCGACCACTTTACACAAATATTTCACCGATATATCAATTCGCGGGTTAACCGCGAAAAACCGCGGAAAACCGCGGATCACCCAAAATACATTAAAAACTCAGGAAATCAATGGGATTTCATAGCAAAGCGATATAGGACACAGTTCAAAAGCGATCGACACATTTTTAAGCATATAAACAATAATTGTTAATAAATAAACAAATTCCGCTACAAATAAATTATCGTTATTTTCAATCAAGGAATACAAATATATGTGTATGGGGAACAGAACCGCTTATTTCGCTATTTCTATCGAGGTATATGTGTATATAAGGTTTATACATAAGTTAAAGTATATATAGATATGTGAGGACATGTATGTACATAGACTCGCTAAAACGCTTCTTATATAATGCTTAGGCTACGAAATAAATTCACATAGGCGAATCTCTGGAACACTTATTTACAAAAACTGCAAATGCATTTCCGGTCTGAAAGTATATTTTTACACAAATAAAATAATAATAACTCACCCACTCGCAGAGGATAAATCTCGTATTGATTATTGTCATCAGAAAATCCGCGAGGTGAAACCCGATATCTTCATCCGGCGTAGCGCGACAGTACAGCCTATCAAACGAATTAATTACGCGAATTCACGCACAAACAAAACTAAATAATTCTTCTTTCCAAACTTACCAAAATTCATACGTCGACACTCGTCAACCCTGACCCTTCACTCGAGTCCTTTTTTTTTATGACCCTTTCTTTCCAATTTTTTCGAGGGTTTTTCCCAGCGAAAGGAAAGGACTCTAGAAAAAAACTTCTCAAGAGTCTCTTAGGCGAAGTCACGCACGTGCCAGATGTGACAGTCCTCGTCAAAACGCTGTACAAAAATTTCCTGAAAAACGCACAGAAAAATTAATCGTCAAATGTTAAACAATAAAAGAAAATATGTAGAAAAGCACACTTACCGATAAAACTTCGCTGCGCACCGTCCAAATCATTGTAAACACCCGTAGAGATCCTGCGAACAAAATAATATTTATAAAACAACAAAATAATTAATTAAATAAACAATAATTGTACTTACCAACCCGAAATTTACTCGCCGTTGGATCCAGAAGAACCTGAAAATAGAAAATGGCAATCAATCAATAAAATAAGCATCGATTCGTAATTAATTAATAAACAACCGATTAATTGTTATAAGAAGATATTAAATATACTTACACACCCGTTGTATCCAGAGAAAACCTAGAAACAATAATGAGATAATAACCTTACAATGAATAGTAAATAAGAATGTAAAATCAATAATTATTTAACTGAAGTTAATTAATTATTGATAAATAAAATATAACGAAATGTACTTACCTTAAAATTAAGCTGAAAATAAATGTAAAATTAATGATTAATTAAACTGGTTTTAAATAATCAATAATTACGAGTTAAACGAATTTATAAAGTATATAGAAACAGTATATAAGAGTCACGGATACTCACTTTATTTGTGTGCGCCAACCAACACCGAGACGCCCGGCCTCACCGATACTCCAACGGGACGCTGCTATTTAAGAGCGCAGGCGCGCCGCACTCATCAGTTCTCGAATCTCTCCACAGCTAGCTAGTCGAACTCCGGCCGAGAGCGAGCACGGATACTCCCGCAGAGCAGCTGAAAATCGAAAAGTTTTTAATAAGTTTTAAAGTTCTTTTTCGTACAAGTTAATCGTACAAGTTTATTTTAATTTTGTAACATCGCAACTTAAAAGTTTGTAACAATACATAAGTGTAAAAAGGGTGAAAAGTGTTTAAAATAATTATTCAAATCATCCTTAAACCCTCGTTGAGTAATTTCCACCGAATCTCGCGATTAATTAACAATTTATTTCCGTTGAGTAATTTCCACCGAATCTCGCGATTAATTAACAATTTATTTCCGTTGAGTAATTTCCACCGAATCTCGCGATTAATTAACAATTTATTTCCGTTGAGTAATTTCCACCGAAACTCGCGATAATTCGAAATCATTTCTTTCGTTCGAGTATTTTTCACCGAAACTCGCGAATTATTATCATCAATTTTCTTCGAGTGATTTTTCCATTCTTTTCCTCGAGAATTAATATTTCTCAATTCGATAAAATCGAGTCTAATTATTTTTCTCGAATTATAAATTTTCACGAGTTATTTTCATCGAGATTAACTAGAGTCTCAACTTCATGTTTTACAAAACCTCGTGTTCATTACTGAACGAATTTATTAATTTCATTCTCTCTTTTATCTAACACCGTAAATTCTTTAAAACGTGGCATTATTTAATTTCATTTTCGTGCCTTAATTCAGCGATAAACCTGCGGATTCATTTCTTTTATAATCTGGCATACTTCTTTCATTCAATCTCGCAGTTGAATAATTAATTCAAGTTTTTCCATACGATTCTTTTTGTGCTAGACTCAGGCACGTTAGATCGTATTTTAATTCTTTTATTTGTATCGTTCTGTGCTGGAGAATTTGGCACGCCGATACATATTTCTATCTCTCTCTCTCTCTCTCTCATTGTTCTGTGCTGGAGAATTTGGCACGCCAACGAGATTTCTATCTCTCTCTCTCTTCCTCATTGTTCTGTGCTGGAGAATTTGGCACGTCAACGAGATTTCTTCCTTTTTTCTATCCTTTAAACAAACTTGAATTAATTATCGAAATATAAATTTAATTATGAAATTCTCTTATTATGCCTAGACGTCGAGGAGGCGTTAAATTTCAAATCCGCCGGGCTATCGCACGTGCCTGTAATAGACCCGCTCTTAACCGTGGTAATAATAAACCTAGGAAAAAAAAGGTTGGGACAAGTACATTGATGGTCCCTCGTTTGCTAATAAATCCATCCATAAAAAAACTTTAAAAAAAATTTTCTTTAAAAATTGTCAAAAAAATTATTTTATAAAAAAAAAATACAGTACAATTCGAAAAAAAATTCACAAATCTAGAAAAAACATTATGTTTAAAAAAAAAATATTCTGTATCTATTTTTTAAAGTTCAAAAAAATCAAATAACAAGTAAAAAATAAAAAACCGCAAAATCGCGTTTGAAATCATTATGCAAACCGATGCCTCATCCTTCTTATTTGATTCGAACAGCTAAATCAATTGAAAAAAATTCCATCTAATTTACGTGCAGCATTAAAATTTATTATATCAATTCGAGGCCAAGTATTTTCTAATGAATTGAAAAAAGTTACCACTTGAGTTACGTACAGCACTAAAATTTATGATATCAATCAGTGGACAAGTATTTTATTAGTAACTCCAAATTTTGACATTATTAAAATGTTCTAAGAAGCTTTTAAATTCAAAAAAAATCACATGAAAGCTAGTCATTCGTTACTCTATGGTGGCAAAGACTTATAAGAAAATCGATTTTTCTCAGACTTTCAGGATCCTTTGGTATTATTCACAAAATTCAACGTCGATTGGATCGATACAAATTATGTTTAAATATGTGTTAAAAGTACTTGTCCGGCCCATCACTTTCCGTTTAAATTGTTTATCCAAATAAAAATCAGGGCTTGTCTAGAACTGATGGTTCACAAGTCACAAGTATTCATGCAGAGGGAATTGAGAGAATTATCTTTACGTAATTTTTACTTAGTTGCACTAATTTAATAAAAAACGGAAACAAATTATTCCGCAATATACAAGGGATTTTATTCTGCATCGATAAATGAAACAAATTGTACATAATATATATGTTCATGCTTCCAAAATAACTCTCCAGTTTATATTCAATGATGTCAATTCTTACTTCCTACTTATTCTTCCAGCGAACGAATTCCATACGGACTAAGAACAAACCTCTACTATTATTAAAAGCATTAAACTAATAATGAATCGTATTTCAACAAATTTTTAACCAGATTCTGCCGTACAATTTCATTTTTTTATGATTGATTTTTTATTGAATGAATAGTGATGGGCCGGACAAGTACTTTTAACACATATTTAAACATAATTTGTATCGATCCAATCGACGTTGAATTTTGTGAATAATACCAAAGGATCCTGAAAGTCTGAGAAAAATCGATTTTCTTATAAGTCTTTGCCACCATAGAGTAACGAATGACTAGCTTTCATGTGATTTTTTTTGAATTTAAAAGCTTCTTAGAACATTTTAATAATGTCAAAATTTGGAGTTACTAATAAAATACTTGTCCACTGATTGATATCATAAATTTTAGTGCTGTACGTAACTCAAGTGGTAACTTTTTTCAATTCATTAGAAAATACTTGGCCTCGAATTGATATAATAAATTTTAATGCTGCACGTAAATTAGATGGAATTTTTTTCAATTGATTTAGCTGTTCGAATCAAATAAGAAGGACCTAGGGAAAAAAAGGTTGGGACAAGTACATTGATGGTCTCTTGTTTCTAGATGACATAGAAAAAAGACTCAGAACCAGGAAAAAAATTCTATAGAAATAATAAACGAAAAATTGAAAAGTTCAAAAAAATTCAACAAAAATAAAAAATAATCGAAAAAAATTCTGTAAAGAAAAATAAAAAATTTTCAAAAAATTCATAAATATTGGACAAATGGAAAAATGTACTATCCAAGTTACATGCAGTATAAAAATGTATGATATCAATTGGAGGCCAAGTTTTTATTGATAATTTGGAATATTTATCCAACAAATCGGAAACTTTAATTGAAATTTATGATAATTATTTTCAAGAAAAAAGTTAATGAAAAAAAGTCATAACGGAAGTTACGTGCAGTACTAAATTGTATTATATCAATTCGAGGTCAAGTATTTATCAGTTATTCGAAATATAATCTCCGGCGACAAATGAGCGTTGAGAATCCTTGTCGGGCTCACAACGTTTTATCAAAATTACTAAAAAATGAATGAAAATAAAATCATTAAAAATTCACATGAAAATCATTCGTTACTTCAATAAGGTACACACTTTAAAGAATCGATTCCCCTCCGACTTTCAGGATCCCCTCGTATTATTCACAACATTCAACTTCGATTGGATCGGTACAAATTATGTTCCAATACGTCTTAAACGTACTTGTCCGGCCCATCACTTTTTATTCAAATTGCTCAGTCGAAAACAAATCAGGACTGTTCTATAATGACAAATATAATAAAATCGATAGAAATAAAAATAATATCTCCAAGTAATTTGAACTTGATTGTTCGCAAGTTCGTATAGCAATATCCACTTCTCATTTTCTTCAGTGAACACATACCATTCGGTAAGAACCAATGAAAATGAGAAATAATCAGGCACATTACTAGAAATTTTCGAACCTACTCAGCCATGAAATGTTTTTTTTTCTATAGTCACGTACACATTTTGATAAATATCACTAGTCGAGTACGACACGTGGATTCCTGGAATTTGGAGAAAAATGATTTTGTTGTGAATTATGACTCCATACAATATAAATAGATTAATCAACTTCATCTTTCATTTCCGTTTCATTTTGACAAGAGTGATTCGAAGGAAAATTATTTTCTCGGGAATTACTGTTCCTTGATATTAACACATGCATTAACATCGTTTTTGATTTGTTTTCGAATGATCAATTTGAATAAAAAGTGATGGGCCGGACAAGTACGTTTAAGACGTATTGGAACATAATTTGTACCGATCCAATCGAAGTTGAATGTTGTGAATAATACGAGGGGATCCTGAAAGTCGGAGGGGAATCGATTCTTTAAAGTGTGTACCTTATTGAAGTAACGAATGATTTTCATGTGAATTTTTAATGATTTTATTTTCATTCATTTTTTAGTAATTTTGATAAAACGTTGTGAGCCCGACAAGGATTCTCAACGCTCATTTGTCGCCGGAGATTATATTTCGAATAACTGATAAATACTTGACCTCGAATTGATATAATACAATTTAGTACTGCACGTAACTTCCGTTATGACTTTTTTTCATTAACTTTTTTCTTGAAAATAATTATCATAAATTTCAATTAAAGTTTCCGATTTGTTGGATAAATATTCCAAATTATCAATAAAAACTTGGCCTCCAATTGATATCATACATTTTTATACTGCATGTAACTTGGATAGTACATTTTTCCATTTGTCCAATATTTATGAATTTTTTGAAAATTTTTTATTTTTCTTTACAGAATTTTTTTCGATTATTTTTTATTTTTGTTGAATTTTTTTGAACTTTTCAATTTTTCGTTTATTATTTCTATAGAATTTTTTTCCTGGTTCTGAGTCTTTTTTCTATGTCATCTAGAAACAAGAGACCATCAATGTACTTGTCCCAACCTTTTTTTCCCTAGGGGAAGTTTAAGGTTTGATATCACGCCTTTTTTCTCAAAAGTTCCTCATTTATGTTATGACGGTTATAGGATTTTAGTATAAATTTCTATGAATTATTTGCTTAGTATATTTTTATAGATTCCATTCTCATACGAACAATTTTTATGGGATAATCTTTTTCATGAAATTATCAGCAAATAAGGGACCATAAATGTACTTTTCCCAATCTTATTTTCCCTCGGTATGATGTTTGGCTTATAAAGTTGGTTTCCACCATAAAAGACCAATTTTTCGTAAAAATTGTAGTGAAGATATTTCGTCACAAGACTGCCCTTGAACTTTGGCGATTTTTTTCCTTATACTCTAATATGTTATGCCTATTAGGAACTCAACAGCATGGAGGAATCCGGGATGATAGGCCCGAGAAATGAATTTCGGTTCATAATGTTGGTTTCCACGTAAAAGACCAATTTTTCTTCAAAATTGTACTGAAAATATTTCGGCACTGGTTTGGTCTTGGACTTTGGTGATTTTTCTCCTTGTCTTCTAATATGTTTTGTCTATTGGGAACCCAAGAGCATGAAGAAATGCGTGTTGTGGGCCGTAATATGATTTTCGGCTTATAACGTTGGTTTCCACGAAATAAGATCTATTTTTCGTCAAAATTGTACTGGAAATATTTCGTCACCGGTCTGTCCTTGGCCTTTGCCGATTTTTTCCAAGTCTTCATACCAAGAAACAACTGACGTAAAGATTTCCTTAATAGAACAGATTTCATTTATCCCTTTTCTTCAAAATTCAAATGAAAGATAGATCAAATTCAAGACACGAAAAATCCAACAGATTTGCCCACTTTGAATGTCGCTTTTGCATTCTGAATCTAGAGATTTCATTTCATCCAAAACGTGCCCCCAATGAAATATATTTCCAAAGTTTGCAAGTGGCCGCTGAGATCCAATTATCCACAGTTTGATAGTTGCTGAAAAAAAGTACCTGAAAACTTCTAACATTTATTATGCCAGAACTCAAAGCAGCAAAAAAAACTAAGCGAACTTAATTCAACAGAGCAACAGAATTCAAAGACGTTTAAGGTACCTGCATTGGTTTTGGAGGAAAACCATTTCAGGACAATTCAGAAATGAATTTAGAAATTCGAAAATTCACAATGGAGTAGAAAAAGGAAAATTGAAGTATTTAGAAAAGCGGAAGACTTTTGTGATAAATTTTCTAGATTACATGATACGGTTGGAGTAAATGATTTGAATGATTGGCACACATGCTGCAACACAGAAATATCAAAGTTTGGAAGTATTCACTGTGTATCAGTCATACAAACTTCAATACTATTTGAAAAGGAACACTTAAAACCTTGCCGAACCAAGTTCCATTACATATTACCATAATCAAAGATAAGAGGTGATCCGTCGCATATATATTTATCCACAGAAATTTCAGAGTCAATGTATCTGCGCGATGAGCTTCGAAGACAGCAATTTCAAATCTATCCATAAATGAGCAACTGAAGACTTTTATAATCAATTTTTTTCTTCATATAGATGTTACAGTTAGAGTCAAAATGTAAAATGAATGGCACAGTATTTAAATTGTATAGTTTGCAGATTTTTGCAGTATGTCAATGATCCGAATTTACAGCATTATAATGAAAAGTTGTCAAAAGTCATGATGTTACATTAAAATGACATAGCGCACATTGCATTCAGCAATTCTGTAAGTTTCTGGGGATGTTGGTTGGCATTATATTTGATCGCATCCAAAACTGAGCAACAGTAGACTTATTCGAATGAATTTTTTTTATAATAATTCCATATTTGTAGTTTGCAAAGTGGAAATACTCAACATAAATGTCATTCCATAAGTTTTGTTATCAAAATTTGTGTTTGCATACAGCATTCCCAAGATACGACTTTTCATATCATCAGCAAAATAAGCATCCAAAGACTTTTTGGAAGAAGTTTCAAAATTTATTACTCGACAGACCAGGTGGAAAAAGTATAACAACACTTATATCAACACCATAAACTGTTTTAAGAATCTGATATATAAAATGTGCGATTGATGATCATAGTCGGAAACCACTTGAATCATGTTACCACAATCAGCATGAAGAAATAGTAGAAAATTATAGGACACATATTAGGCAACCATTTAATACTATGTATCGATCCGCTGCAAACCGATGGAGTCAAAACAAGGATCGGAAAGAGCAGAGCCAAACTCAATAGGAAGCAAAATGTGGGAATATTCAAAAATACCGATGACACAAGAAATAAATTAGAAAACATTTATTCGATTGGAGTTTCTTACATTATATATATACTAACAGTTCCGTGTGTTCTTGTTTTATTAATTATCAACCATAATATTTCAGATCGCAAAAAGAAAATTTGACGTTATAGGTTGACGAACATTTTTTCTTACAACTTCCAGACCTATTTTGATAAACTGATTTGCCTTATTTATATTATTCACTAACTATGCGAACGTTTGCTACATTTGTCCCACACTTCGTAACGTCAAACCCCGGCCGGTTCGTTACCACACAGCTATCAAAGGGAACTCGTATATATGACCTACATTATTACACATGATATGTAATCACGCAACTGATGATATATTTACACTGGACAATATTCCGCGAACTCTGGTTTAATTGAAAGATTATCTCAGTTGACACTTATTTCCAATCGAACGAAATAATGAAATCTTGAAAAGTTTCGTTGACATATATATGAATCGCGCATTTTTTTATATGTTTTATTTGCACACACAGATCACAGTCTACATTTATGCGGCCGCTTTTATACCGGTTTAGTATACCACAAGTTTTAACAAAATATACATTAACCAATTTTCACTAACCATTTTCATTTATTAATTAGAGTCCGCACACAACAGCACTTTGGGGATCATAACCTCACCTGTCAAAATGACGTTCAGTATGAAAACAAGTCTCGGGTGGTTTCGGATGTGCGTATCGATGTATTGATATCTTATAACCTATATTCACAAAAGATATAAATGATAAACTTATTTTCAATCAAACGAATTAATGAAATCTTAAAAAGTTTCGTCGACATGCACCGCGTATTTTTTTATTTTATTCTTTTTCACACACCAGACTACATTTACGCGACTGCTTTTATACCGGTTTAGTTTAGCATTCCACAGGTTTTAGTACTATGCACTTGGTTAGATGACGAAAGTTTTTTTTATATATTCCACACGCATTCCATAATGACAAAACTCCGTTTGTTTATACGATGATCGAAAACTGACACATGGTTTATATATATATATATAATATTTACGGAGTCTGAGCGCGGTCGGGGTAAGACTCAAAAGTTAGAAGGCCTAAAATGGCGAACAGGCATTCTGTATAACGCATATATAGATATACAGAATGCCTGTTCGCTATTTTAGGCCTTCTAACACTTGAGCCTCACCCGCGGTCGGCCTAGCAGCTGGAGGAGCCGACATCGTTGAGCCAATCAGAATGCGTAGAGGCAACAACTCTACTACCACTAACTACGTCAAAACGCGTATACGTATACGTCGAACTCGTGATGTGTCAGTAACTTTTGCATAATCTTGAGTCCGTGCAAAGTTTTTTCTCAGCAATTACGCCACCGATCGTGTTGATTTTGGGCGCAATCGAAAGAGAATTTCTTAATTAGCTGAAAGTTCAATTTTCAAAGCCTCAGATGACTCATAACTTCGGTAATTCAAAAAAATCACTTGCCAATTTTACCCCCACCACGGCGAATCGTTTTATTCAGAGAAAGTATACTCGGCAAGAGCCTCGGGCCAGCAGACGACAGGGCTGTCAATGTACTTGTCCCGAGACTCTACCGAGTCTCTTGATGAGGCATCGGTTTGCATAATGATTTCAAACGCGATTTTGCGGTTTTTTATTTTTTACTTGTTATTTGATTTTTTTGAACTTTAAAAAATAGATACAGAATATTTTTTTTTTAAACATAATGTTTTTTCTAGATTTGTGAATTTTTTTTCGAATTGTACTGTATTTTTTTTTTATAAAATAATTTTTTTGACAATTTTTAAAGAAAATTTTTTTTAAAGTTTTTTTATGGATGGATTTATTAGCAAACGAGGGACCATCAATGTACTTGTCCCAACCTTTTTTTTCCTAGGGGAAGTTTATGGTTTGATATCACGTATTTTTTCTCTAAAGTTCCTTATTTATGTTCAGTTGACTATAGGATTTTAGTTTAAATTTCTACGAATTATTTATGATTTTCGGCTTATAACGTTGGTTTTCACGAAAAAAGACCTATTTTTCGTCAAAATAGTACTGAAAATATTTCGTCACAGGTCTGTCCTTGGACTTTGAGGATTTTTTTCCATGTACTCTAATGTGTTTTATCAATTAGGAATCAAAGAGCACGGTCGAAAGCGGGTTGGAGGCTGCGATATGATTTTCGGCTTATATCGTTAGTTTCCACAAAAAAAAGACCTATTTTTCGTCAAAAATGTACTGCAAATATTTCTTCACAGGTCTGTTCTTGGACTTTGGCAATCTTTTTCCTTTAACTCTAATTGTTTTGTCAATTAGGAACCCAAGAGCACGGTGGAAAGCAGGTTGGAGGCCGAGATATGTTTTTCGGCTTGTAACTTTGGTTTCCACGAAAATAGACCTATTTTTCGTCAAAATTGTATTGGAACTATTTCGATAGAGGTTTGTTCTTGGACTTTGGTGATTTTTCTCCTTGTCTTCTAATATGTTTTGTCCATTGGGAACTCAAGAGCATGGAGCAATGCGTGTTGCGGCCCGAGATGTGATTTTCAGCTTATAACGTTAGAAAAAAGAAAGGAAAAGAGGAAAGATAGATCAAATTCAAGACTCAACAAATCCAACAGAATTGGCCATTTTTAAATGTCGCTTTTGCATTCTGAATCTAGACATTTTCGTGTCTTCCAAAACGTACCCCCGACGAAATATATTTCCAAAGTTTGCAAGTGGCCGCTGCGATCCAATTATCTACAGTTTGATAGTTGCCGAAAAAAGGCACCTGGAAACATTTATTATGTTAGAACTCAAAGAAGCAAAAAAAACTGAGCGTACTTAATTCAACAGAGCAACGGAATTCAAAGACGTTTAAGGTACCTGCATTGGTTGTGGAGGTAAACAATTTAATTTCAGGATAATTTAGAAATAAATTTAGAAATTCAGAAATTCAGCATAGAATTTAGAAAAAGGAAAATGAAGTTAATTAGTAAAGCTGAAGACTTTTGGGATGAATTTTTGAGATTATATGTTGCGGTTGGAGTAAAAAATTTAAATGATGGGCACACATGCTGCGACACAAACATATGAAAGTTTGCAGGTATTCGCTCCATACCGCAGTATTGGCACACATGCTGCGCCACAAAAATATGAAAGTTTGAAGGTTTTCGCTCCATACCACAGTAATACATTTTCAATACTATTTGAAAAGAAACACCTTAAAACTTGCTGAACCAAGTTCCATTACATATTACCATAATCAAAGATAAGGGATGATCCGTAGCATATATATCTATCCACAGAAATTTCAGAGTTCGCAGGTATCTGCTGCGGTTCAATGTATCTGCGCAATGAGCTTCGAAGACAGCAATTTCAAATCTATCCATAAATGAGCAACTGAAGACTTTTATAATCAATTTTTTACTTCATATATATGTTACGGTTAGAGTCAAAATGTAAAATGAATGGCACAGTATATAAATTGTATAGTTTGCAGATTTTCGCTGTATTTCAATGATCCGAATCTACAGCATTATAATGAAAAGTTGTCAAAAGTCATGATGTCCCATTAAAATGACATAGCGCACATTGCATTCAGAAATTCTGTAAGTTTCTGGGGATGTTGGTAGGCATTATATTTGATCACATCCAAAACTGAGCAACTGTAGACTTATCGGAATGAATTTTTTTTATAATAATTCCATATTTGTAGTTAGTTTCCAAATTTATCACTCGACAGACAGGGAAAAGAATAACTACCCAGTATACCAAGACCAGAAATTTTTTTGAAAATCTGATTTACAAAATGTGCAATTCAAGATTATGGTTAGAAACCTCTCGAATCATGTTACCACTATCATCATGAAGAAAGAGTAGAAAATCATAGGACACATATTAGGGAACGAATTAATAATATGTATCGATCCTCTGCAAACTGATGGGGTGAAAACAAGGATCGGAGAGGGCAGAGCCAAACTGAATATCAAGCAAAATATGGGAATGTTTATATATAATGTTGATACAAGAAATAAATTAGAAAACATTTATTCAAGTAAAGTTTCTAATATCATTCTAACAGTTCCGTGTGTTTTTGTTCTATTTATTCGTATGTATAACCTATTTACACATGATATATAACCACGCCAGTGACGATATATTCGCACTGGACAATATTTTGTAATCTGGTTTAATTAGGATTATTTTAGTCAACACTTATTTCCAATCGAACGAAATAATGAAATCTTGAAAAGTTTCATTGACATATGCATCGCGCATTTTTTATATTCTTTTTCACACACACATCACAGACTACATTTACGCGGCCGCTTTGATACCGATTTAATATATCATAAATTTTAACAAAATTAATAGTTATATGCACTTCTTTAGATGACGAAAATTATTTTTTTATTTATCCCGCACGCACTTCGTAATGTCGAAACTCTGTTCATGCGATCAAAAACTGACACACGGTTTGTATATATATATATGTATATCGATCGAATTTATAACTGCTGTTACCAGCTGTGCTGCGTCGTGTGCTACGTTATGAAGTTGACGTCAGATTTCCAATCATCAACAACTAATTTCAACAACCAATCACAACGTCTAAAAATGGATGTCGTCAGATCCAACCAATCAGAAACTCGATAGCATCAAAGTGCCTTTGATGGTGTTATACTATAATATACAGCCACATAAATTTTTGAATGTGTTGGTAACTTTTGCATAATCTTGAGCCCGTGCAAAGTTTTTTCTCAGCAATTACGCCACCAATAATGCTGATTTTGGGCTCATTCGATAGAGAATTTCTCAATTAGCTGAAAGTTCAATTTACAAAGTCGTACATAACTCATAGGCTTCGCAATTAAATAAAATCACATGCCAATTTTACCCCCACCACCGCGAATCGTTTTATTCAGAGAAAGTATAGTCTCGGCGAGAGCCTCGGGCCAGCAGACGACAGGGCTGTCAATGTACTTGTCCCGAGACTCTACCGAGTCTCTTGATCGTGGGTGAAAACGTTGTGCAAAGCCACTCAACACTCACAGCTATCTGAAAACTCTGGTGTCGAATATCCGAACGATATTATTTATAATTTGGTGTTAAAATCGGGTCCGAGTAAAATTCGCGTCGTTTCCGACGTTATCGTTCGGAAGAACATCTTCATTATCGACGCTAATTCGCCATACTCATTGGGACGGTTGGTCGGTTCATCGATCTTCACTCAACGAGAAGAATACCATCCCGATTGTGGAAACATCTCGGGGGCATCGACCGTTTCCCGACCATCAACACCAATCGACATCGAAGTAATAACAATCGATTAATTCATCCGTCGAAGAATAACTAAACGGTAAGTGAGTTTTATTTTATTTTTATTCTGAAAAGGTCATCCGGTAAATATTTCACGAGCATAGGTTTCGGTCCTGAGGGGGAAAATCTCACCTTCTCAAATACGAGATCTAAAATAAGTCTACGCGTCGTACCCCGTGTATCATTTTCCTGGGCAAATAAATTCTTCCGGTTGCCAACCATCGAGCATACTGCTGACGGTAATCCAGTCTGTATCAATCCAATCGGTCAAGTAGAGTTCCACATTTCCCGCAGTCGGTAAACTAACCAACCGCGACCAGGGCAAATCCCTGTCGTACCAAGCGGCCCGCTCTAAAAAGTTTCTCTCTTACCGTCCGTAGCCGTGAATCGTATTGTCAGTATTTCGTTAGATAATTTGTCTCTCTCTCTAAAAATCCGGGCATTAAACCACACGACGTAACACCATCAAAGGCCTCTTGATGCCAGCTATAACCCATTTCTAATGGAAGCTCGGGTCCCGGGATCCCGGCTACAGAAATAATGAGTTATGATTGGTCAGGACACTCGCTGTACCGTTCCAGCGGAATAAAGTTTATGAATTTATACCTATATATACAATGCCATCAGTCAGCCGTCAGTTTTTGATGTTATAACAAACGGATTTTCGACATTACAAAGTGCGGGGTGAAAAAAAAAATTTTTCATCTAATAAAGTGTTCATCAAGAGACTCGGTAGAGTCTTGGGACAAGTACATTGACAGCCCTGTCGTCTGCTGGCCCGAGACTCTCGCCGAGACTATACTTTCTCTGAATAAAACGATTCGCCGTGGTGGGGGTAAAATTGGCATGTGATTTTATTGAATTACGAAGCTCAGGAGCCATTTAGCAACTTGAAAATTGAAGTTTAAGCCAATTGAGTAATTCTCTTTCGTTTCCGCCCTAAATCAGCATGATCGGTGTTGTAATTGCTGAGAAAAAACTTTGCACGGGCTCAAGATTATGCAAAAGTTACCAACACATTCAAGAATTTATGCGTCTGTATTTATAAACACCATCAAAGGCACTTTGATGCTCTCGAGTTTCTGATTCGTTGGATCTGACGACATCCATTTTTAGACGTTGTGATTGGTTGTTGAAATTAGTTGTTGATGATTGGAAATCTGACGTCAACTTCAGAACGTAGCACACGGCGCAGCACAGCTGGTAACAGCAGTCATAAATTCGACCGATATACATATATATATGTATAAACCATGTGTCAGTTTTTGATCGTATGAACAGAGTTTCGACATTACGAAGTGCGTGCGGGATCAATAAAAAAATAATTTTCGTCATCTAAAGAAGTGCATATTACTATTTATTTGGTTATTTGTGATATATTAAACCGGTATCAAAGCGGCCGCGTAAATGTAGTCTGTGATGTGTGTGTGAAAAAGAATATAAAAAATGCGCGATGCATATATGTCAACGAAACTTTTCAAGATTTCATTATTTCGTTCGATTGGAAATAAGTGTTAACTGAAATAATCCTTCAATTAAACCAGAGTACGAGAAATATTGTCCAGTGCGAATAAATTGTCAGTGGCGTGGTTATATATCATGTGTACATAGGTTATATATACGAATAAATAGAACAAAAATACACGCAACTGTTAGAATGATATTAGAAACTTTAATTGAATAAATGTTTTCTAATTTATTTCTTGTGTGGTCATTATTTTTAAACATCCCCATATTTTGCTTGATATTCAGTTTGGCTCTGCCCTCTCCGATCCTTGTTTTCACCCGCTCAGTTTGCAGCGAACCGATTCATATTTTTAATTCGTTCCCTAATATGTGTCCTATGATTTTCTACTCCTTCATGATGATTGTGGTAACATGATTCGAGAGGTTTCTAACCGTGATCTTGAATTGCACATTTTGTAAATCAGATTTTCAAAAAAAATCTGGTCTTGGTATAGTGTGCAGTTATATATTCTTTTCCCATTAGGTCTGTCAAGTGATAAATTTGAAAACTTTTCCAGAAAGCCATTGGATGCTTTTTTTGCTAATGATATGAAAAGTCGTATCTTACAAGGAAAGTCTTTCCGCTGTCCCCCTCCGATTTTAATGAAACTTGAATATGTTATTCTACATCAAAATCTAAGAGACACGTATTTTTTTTTATCGGCGGAAAAACGTTTCTAGGGGGTGAAATCATCCCTTGAAGTTGAGACCTCCGAGGGGTACTTTTCAGGTTTCACCTATTTCCACTTGAGATAATCGAATGCACCCAAATGGATAATTACCTTAATGATAAACGATGAAAAATGCAACTGGTTTCACATCGGGGGGTTGCATAAGAAAAAAGTTATAGGGGTTGAAATTCACAAAATCGTTATAACAAAAAAACTATTGCACCTATCTCGATGAATTCAATTGCATTTTGAAGGGGGTAAAAAAATAGTAGATACGGGTTTTTGCGTTTTCCTCGCAAATCAAGTTAAGGGGGTGAACTACCCCTATGTATGTTTACGCTTAATCTCAATCAAACGGCAGTAATTCTTTTTTTTCTTGTTTCCCCTCCTCGTAATACGTTTTTTCTTCAAATTTACAACATCCACATATCAACAGATGGATGGATTTTTCCTGCAATTACATTTTCCTAACTGGTGAAAGTGATAGAACCCAAAGTATGCGTCCAATCTTAATGGTTTGTTTTTTATTTGAAGGCATTTTGAGACTCTTCGAGTTATACTTAAAAGATTCTATTCAAAATTTATTTAAACAATGGATTTGATCTACTTGAGCAAGGAAAATTGGAAAAAATCGAATTTTTCCGTTGAAAATTCTACCATTTTATGAATTCTTTATTTTTTGTAACTTTTTACGGTATTCATACGTATTACATCCATAGTTTGAAAGAATTCACTTATTTATTTTTTCCGCGAAAAATTATAGATTGGATAACTTTTACGAATAACAATTTTTTTTATTAGTTAATAATGAATAAACCACAAGATAAATTTAAAAATATGTATTTCTTATACTTTTCACAAAAATTTCGTAAATACTGACGTATTTTCATAGTTATCATATCTCCCCCCTCTACTTGACGGTGTTATTTCGGAGTCACCTCTGTCCGGTCTGTGACTCGCTCCCAAAATTAGATTTGAAATACGACGCAGAAGCAGTGATAAAACTGCGATCGCGGAATGTATTCACCACAGTCGGTTATTTTTATTTTACACAAAAGAAGTACCTTACAATTCGAGACTATTTAAAACAAAGTTGCAAGTATTAATCAAAATGAAGATAAATCCTTTGAACGTTATTAGAATGCTTCTCGCAACTTTTGAAGTTATGCGTTTACCGGATTCGCCAGTGAATAACGATGAAATACAGTTGAAAGAAAACATTGAAAATATTTTGTTGACTGCAATGAACGAATACAGTGGTTTCGACATGGTAGAAGAAAATTCTTTGCATTTTGAAGAACCATTTAAGGATCGGGAAATGGAAATTGTTGAAGATCAAGAATGGGCAGACGCCCTGCATGAACCAGAACTTCCGCATGATACATGCACTCGTGATGACGAAGACTTATCTTACGGGTACAAATTAAGGGCCGTTGAGTATTGGCGCAGCGGGAAGACAGGAAATTTAGGTTTGGGAAGTGTTAAACAAAAGTTCAAGAAAGTGCAATCTATACGACAGTTGCGGCGGTGGGCCCACAATTTGAACAAGGGGGGGACATACAAAGAAAAATTAGCACGAATTTGTGGATACACTTTGGAAAATTTCAAAGCTGCTGTGGATGCTGGTTTAATAGTGCACTATTCCGATTTAAAAAAATGGGCCTTGCATGCTCAAAAAGAAGTAGGGCATACTGATTTTCGTTTCAAAGCATCTCGTACGTGGATAAACTCATTCAAAGCAGCTCATCGTATCGTATCGAGAAAAATTAATAAATTCATTACATCCAAAACAATTGAAGATGGAAAAGTCTTGGAACAACAAAGTCAAAAATTTGTCTATGACGTAAAGCAAAATATTAGAACGTACGAATTGTCAAATACATTTAACGCAGATCAGAGTGGCTTCCAACTAGAAATGCATTCAGGAAGAACTTTAGCAATCGAAGGAGAAAAGCAAGTACAATGTCTTGTGCAATCAGTCTCTTCTACGACTCACAGTTACACTATTCAGCCGACTATATCAGCTGACGGCAAGCTGCTATCTCCTCTATTTTTAGTTTTAAAAGAACCAACTGGCAAGATTGGTCCATTAGTGGAGAAAACGCTTTTCAGACCCGATAATGTGTACATAGAAGTATCCAAGTCTGGGAAGCTTACTTCAGGTATAAATTACATCCACTGTTTTTGTGTAAACATTTTTTCGATTGAAAAAATAATACGTTTTTCTATTTTCAGATCATTTTAAAATTTGGTTGGAGCATGTATTTTTCCCGAAAGTTGGCCCAAAATCATTATTACTGATTGATTCTTGGACTGGACACTGTCCCCAAGCTGTACTTGATGTAAAACCTTCAAATAGAGATGTGAAAGTAATGATTATACCTAAAGGAACTACCGGAAAAATCCAACCCCTCGATGTTTTTGGATTCCGAATATGGAAAAATTTTGTTAGACATTTTTCTGATAATTGTCTTTTGATGAATTATGATATTAATTTGCATTTGAGAAACAATATCATAAAGCTGCAATCACTCGTTCATAACCAACTGTCGTCACCACGTTATATCGATCTTTTCAAATATTCTTGGTACAAAAGTGGTTACATAGAAGAAAAACCTGCGAATTTTGAGAATCCTGTAGATTTTGCATTTGGAGATTCCTGCAACTCACATTGTGAAGTTCCAGGATGCGAAAATGTTGCTATTGTTCGCTGTTCCTGGTGCAAAAAGTCGCTATGTTTTAAACACTTTTTCGATGATTATCATTACTGCAGTACTTACAACGGTTAATAGAGCACACCATTATATGTTCGCTTCTATTTATCGCTATGGTGATTATTTTGTTAGACTGTTGACATATTATTAATAAAAGATATAAGCATATTGTACACTTTTTTTTACTCGACTATGTAGTTTTTCTATACGTCATCCCAAAACTTGGTCTTATCAACCGGAACGAATATGAGTATATGTGTAAGCGCTTATCGTATGCCTATGTTATTATCTCATTGCCAAATATAAATCGGTCAGAATTATCGATAAGTCAGATATAAATACTTTTCCATCTGAAGATTCACCTATAAATAAGTTGGCATTTAGATAAAATCGTTCATTGAATGTTATATCCGCAACATTGTTGTTGTAAATTTGAAGAAAAAACGTATTACGAGGAGAGGAAACAAGAAAAAAAAGAATTACTGCCGTTTGATTGAGATTAAGCGTAAACATACATAGGGGTAGTTCACCCCCTTAACTTGATTTGCGAGGAAAACGCAAAAACCCGTATCTACTATTTTTTTACCCCCTTCAAAATGCAATTGAATTCATCGAGATAGGTGCAATAGTTTTTTTGTTATAACGATTTTGTGAATTTCAACCCCTATAACTTTTTTCTTATGCAACCCCCCGATGTGAAACCAGTTGCATTTTTCATCGTTTATCATTAAGGTAATTATCCATTTGGGTGCATTCGATTATCTCAAGTGGAAATGGGTGAAACCTGAAAAGTACCCCTCGGAGGTCTCAACTTCAAGCGATGATTTCACCCCCTAGAAACATTTTTCCGCCGATAAAAAAAAATACGTGTCTCTTAGATTTTGATGTAGAATAACATATTCAAGTTTCATTAAAATCGGAGGGGGACAGCGGAAAGACTTTCCTTGTTAGGAATGCGGTATGCAAACACAAATTTTGATAACAAAACTTATAGAATGACATGTATGTTGAGTATTTCCACTTTGCAAACTACAAATATGGAATTATAAAAAAAATTCATTCCGATAAGTCTACTGTTGCTCAGTTTTGGATGCGATCAAATATGGTGCCTACCAACATCCCCAGAAATTTACAGAATTGCTGAATGCAATGTGCCCTATGTCATTTTAATGTAACATCATGACTTTTGACAACTTTTCATTATAATGCTGTAGATTCGGATCATTAAAATACTGCAAAAATCTGCAAACTATACAATTTAAATACTGTGCCATACATTTTACATTTTGACTCTAACTGTAACATCTATATGAAGTAAAAAATTGATTATAAAAGTCTTCAGTTGCTCATTTATGGATAGATTTGAAATTGCTGTCTTCGAAGCTCATTGCGCAGATACATTGAACCGCAGCAGATACCTGCGAACTCTGAAATTTCTGTGGATAAATATATATGCGACGGATCACCCCTTATCTTTGATTATGGTAATATGTAAGGTAAATGCAAGTTTTTAAGTGTTCCTTTTCAAATAGTATTGAAGTTTGTATGACTGATATACAGCGAATACTTCCAAACTTTGATATTTCTGTGTTGCAGCATGTGTGCCAATCATTCAAATCATTTACTCCAACCGTATCATGTAATCTAGAAAATTCATCACAAAAGTCTTCCGCTTTTCTAAATACTTCAATTTTCCTTTTTCTACTCCATTGTGAGTTTTCGAATTTCTAAATTCATTTCTGAATTGTCCTGAAATGGTTTTCCTCCAAAACCAATGCAGGTACCTTAAACGTCTTTGAATTCTGTTGCTCTGTTGAATTAAGTTCGCTTAGTTTTTTTTGCTGCTTTGAGTTCTGGCATAATAAATGTTAGAAGTTTTTGGGTACTTTTTTTCAGCAACTATCAAACTGTGGATAATTGGACCTCAGCGGCCACTTGCAAACTTTGGAAATATATTTCATTGGGAGCACATTTTGGATGAGATGAAATCTCTAGATTCAGAATGCAAAAGCGACATTTAAAGTGGGCAAATCTGTTGGATTTTTCGTGTTCTTTCATTTGAATTTTGAAGAAAAGGGATAAATAAAATCTGTTCTATTAAGGAAATCTTTACGTCAGTTCTTTCTTCGTTTAAAGACTTGGAAACAATTGCCAAAGGCCAAGGACAGACCGGTGACGAAATATTTGCAGTATAATTTTGACGAAAAATAGATCTTTTGTCGCGGAAACCAACGTTATGAGCCGAAAATCATATTACAGCCCACGAGACGCATTTCTTTACTCTTTAGGGTTCCTATTGCACAAAACATATGAGAAGATAAGGGGGAAAATCACCAACATGGAAGAAAAAACCAGTGCCGAAATATTTCCAGTACAATTTTGACGAAACATAGGTCCTTTTTTGTGGAAACCAATGTTATAAGCCGAAAATCATATCTCGGCCCCCAACCCGCTTTCTACCATTCTCTTGGGTTCCCAATAAGCATAGCATATTAGAGTAGAAGAAAAAAAATTTCCCAAGTCCATGGACAGACCTGTGACGGAATATTGTCTGTACAATGTTGACGAGAAATTTGTTGTTTTTCGTGGAAACCAACGTTATAGGCCGAAAATCATATTACGGCCAACAACACGCATTTCTTCAAGCTCTTGGGTTCCCAATAGACAAAACATATTAGAAGACAAGGAGAAAAATCACCAAAGTCCAAGACCAAACCAGTGCCTAAATATTTTCAGTACAATTTTGAAGAAAAATTGGTCTTTTACGTGGAAACCAACATTATAAACCGAAATTAATTTCTCGGGCCTCATCCCGGATTCCTCCATGCTTTTGAGTTCCTAATAGGCATAACATATTAGAGTATAAGAGAAAAAATCGCCAAAGTTCAAGGGCAGACTTGTGACGAAATATTTTCACTACAATTTTTACGAAAAATTGGTTTTCTATGGTGGAAACCAACTTTATAAGCCGGACATCATACCCAGGGAAAATAAGGTTGTGAAAAGTACATTGATGGTCCCTTATTTGCTGATAATTTCATGAAAAAGATTATCCCATAAAAAAATGTTCGTATGAGAATGGAATCTATAAAAATGTACTAAGCAAATAATTCATAGAAATTTAAACTAAAATACTATAACCGTCATAACATAAATGAGGAACTTTTGAGAAAAAAGGCGTGATATCAAACCATAAACTTCCCCTTGAGAAAAAAAGGTTGGGACAAGTACATTGATGGTCCCTTGTTTCTGGATGACATAGAAAAAAAATTCAGAACCACGAAAAAAATTCTATAAATATAATAAACGAAAAATTGTTAAGTTCAAAAAAATTCAACAATAAAAAACAATCGAAAAAAATTCTGTAAAGAAAAATAAAATTTTTCAAAAAAAATCATAAATATTGAACAAATTGAAAAATGTACTATCCAAGTTACATGCAGTATAAAAATGTCTGATATTAATTAGAGGCCAAGTTTTTATTGATAATTTGGAATATTTATTGAAGAAATCGGAAACTTTAATTGAAACTCATGATAATTATTTTCAAGAAAAAAGTTAATGAAAAAAAAGTCATAACGGAAGTTACGTGCAGTACTAAAATGTATTATATCAATTCGAGGTCAAGTATTTATCAGTTATTCGAAATATAATCTCCGGCGACAAATGGCGTTGAGAATCCTTGTCGGGGTCACAACGTTTTATCAAAATTACTAAAAAATTAATGGAAATGAAATCATTAAAAATTCACATGAAAGTCATTCGTTACTTCAACAAGGTACATACTTTAAAGAATCGATTTCCCTCCGATTTTCAGGATCCCCTGGTATTATTCACAACATTCAACTTCGATTGGATCGGTACAAATTATGTTCAAATACGTCTTAAACGTACTTGTCCGGCCCATCACTTTTTATTCAAATTGCTCATTCGAAAACAAATCAAAAACAAAGTTAATGCATATGTTAATATTAAGGAACAGTAATTCCCAAGGAAATAATTTTCCTTCGAATCGCTCTTGTCAAAATGAAACGAAAATGAAAGATAAAGTTGATTAATCTATTTATATCATATGAAGTCAGAATTCACAACAAAATAATTTTTCTCCAAATTCCAGGAATCCACGTGTCGTACTCGACTAGTGGTATTTATCAAAATGTGTACGTGACTATAGAAAAAAAAAACAATGCATGGCTGAGTACGTTCGAAAATTTCTTGTAATGTGCCTGATTATTTCTCATTTTCAAGAAGTGGATATTGCTATACGAACTTGCGAACAATCAAGTTCAAATTACTTGGAGATATTATTTTTATTTCTATCGATTTTATTATATTTGTCATTATAGAACAGCCCTGATTTGTTTTCGAATGAGCAATTTGAATAAAAAGTGATGGGCCGGACAAGTACGTTTAAGACGTATTTGAACATAATTTGTACCGATCCAATCGAAGTTGAATGTTGTGAATAATACCAGGGGATCCTGAAAATCGGAGGGAAATCGATTCTTTAAAGTATGTACCTTGTTGAAGTAACGAATGACTTTCATGTGAATTTTTAATGATTTCATTTCCATTAATTTTTTAGTAATTTTGATAAAACGTTGTGAGCCCGACAAGGATTCTCAACGCCATTTGTCGCCGGAGATTATATTTCGAATAACTGATAAATACTTGACCTCGAATTGATATAATACATTTTAGTACTGCACGTAACTTCCGTTATGACTTTTTTTTCATTAACTTTTTTCTTGAAAATAATTATCATGAGTTTCAATTAAAGTTTCCGATTTCTTCAATAAATATTCCAAATTATCAATAAAAACTTGGCCTCTAATTAATATCAGACATTTTTATACTGCATGTAACTTGGATAGTACATTTTTCAATTTGTTCAATATTTATGATTTTTTTTGAAAAATTTTATTTTTCTTTACAGAATTTTTTTCGATTGTTTTTTATTGTTGAATTTTTTTGAACTTAACAATTTTTCGTTTATTATATTTATAGAATTTTTTTCGTGGTTCTGAATTTTTTTTCTATGTCATCCAGAAACAAGGGACCATCAATGTACTTGTCCCAACCTTTTTTTCTCAAGGGGAAGTTTATGGTTTTTCACTGACATTTTGAACAGAACAGCTTTCCGACGTGCGATTCGAGATCATAACCTACAATCGACAGATGTCGTTTCCGTACGTTCATAAACATGAAAATTTGTGATCACCGATACACTTTTGTGCGAAACGATACAAATTAACAAGGTTCACTGACATTTCGTTCTGAATAGCTTTCCGATGTGCGAATCGAGATAATACATTACAATTGAGTGATGTCGTTTCCGAACGTTCATAAACGTGAAAATTGGAGATCACCGATACACTTTTGTGTGAATCGATACATTTTATCAACATTCACCGACATTTCGAACAGAACAGCTTTCCGACGTGCGATTCGAGATCATAACCTACAATCGAGTAATGTCGTTTCCGAAAGTTCATAGACATGAAAATTTGTGATCACCGATACACTTTTGTGCGAATCGATACAAATTAACAAGGTTCACTGACATTTCGTTCTGAATTGCTTTCCGATGTGCGAATCGAGATAATACATTACAATCGAGTGATGTCGTTTCCGAACGTTCATAAACATGAAAATTTGTGATCACCGATACACTTTTGTGCGAATCGATGGAAATTAACAAGATTCACTGACATTTCGTTCTGAATCGCTTTTCGATGTGCGAATCGAGATAATACATTACAATCGAATGATGTCGTTTCCGAACGTTCATAAACGTGAAAATTGGAGATCACCGATACACTTTTGTGTGAATCGATAAAAATTAACAAGATTCACTGAAATTTAGAACAGAACAGCTTTCCGACGTGCGATTCGAGATCATAACTTACAATCGAGTGATGTCGTTTCCGAACGTTCATGAACATGAAAATTGGTGATCACCGATACACATTCGTGTAAATCGATACAATTTAACACGCGCGATTCGATTTAACACGCGCAGCTTTCCAACGTGCGATTCGAGATCATACCTTAGAATTGAGTGATGACGTTTCCGAACGTTCATAAACATTAAGAACGGTGATCACCGATACACTTTTGTGTGAATCGATACATGTTAACAAAAATCACTGACATTTCGACTAGCATCGCTTTCCGACGTGCGATTGGAGATCATTACACGTCGGAAAGCGATTCAGAACGAAATGACAGTGAACGTTGTTAATTTGTATCGATTCGCACAACAGTGTATCGGTGATCACAAATATTCATGTTTATGAACGTTCGGAAACGACATCACTCGATTGTAGGTTATAATCTCGAATCGCACGTCGGAAAGCTGTTCTGTTCGAAATGTCAGTGAATGTTGATAAAATGTATCGATTCACACAAAAGTGTATCGGTGATCTCCAATTTTCACGTTTATGAACGTTCGGAAACGACATCACTCGATTGTAATGTATTATCTCGATTCGCACATCGAAAAGCGATTCAGAACGAAATGTCAGTGAATCTTGTTAATTTCCATCGATTCGCACAAAAGTGTATCGGTGATTACCAATTTTCATGTTCATGAACGTTCGGAAACGACATCACTCGATTGTAAGGTATGATCTCGAATCGCACGTCGGAAAGCTGTTCTGTTCGAAATGTCAGTGAATGTTGTTGAATTGTATCGATTTACACAAAAGTGTATCGGTGATCACCAATTTTCACGTTTATGAACGTTCGGAAACGACAACACTCGATTGTAAGCTGTGATCGCGATTCGCACATCGGAAAGCGATTCAGAACGAAATGTCAGTGAATCTGGTTAATTTGTGTCGATTCACACAAAAGTGTATCGGTCATCTCCAATTTTCATGTTTATGAACGTTCGGAAACAACAACACTCAATTGTAAGCTGTAATCGCGATTCGCACATCGGAAAGCGATTCAGAACGAAATGTCAGTGAATCTGGTTAATTTGTGTCGATTCACACAAAAGTGTATCAGTGATCACCAATTTTCATGTTCATGAACGTTCGGAAACGACATCACTCCATTGTAAGGTATGATCTCGAATCGCACGTCGGAAAGCTGTAATGTTCGAAATGTCAGTGAACCTTGTTAATTTGTATCGATTCGCACAAAAGTGTATCGGTGATCACAAATTTTCATGTCTATGAACGTTCGGAAACGACATTACTCGATTGTAGGTTATGATCTCGAATCGCACGTAGGAAAGCTGTTCTGTTCGAAATGTCAGTGAATGTTGATAAAATGTATCGATTCACACAAAAATGTATCGGTGATCTCCAATTTTCACGTTTATGAACTTTCGGAAACGACAACACTCGATTGTAAGCTGTGATCGCGATTCGCACATCGGAAAGCGATTCAGAACGAAATGTCAGTGAATCTGGTTAATTTGTGTCGATTCACACAAAAGTGTATCGGTCATCTCCAATTTTCACGTTTATGAACGTTCGGAAACGACATCACTCGATTGTAATGTATTATCTCGATTCGCACATCGAAAAGCGATTCAGAACGAAATATCAGTGAATCTTGTTAATTTCCATCGATTCGCACAAAAGTGTATCGGTGATCACCAATTTTCATGTTCATGAACGTTCGGAAACGACATCACTCGATTGTAAGGTATGATCTCGAATCGCACGTCGGAAAGCGATTCAGAACGAAATGACAGTGAACGTTGTTAATTTGTATCGATTCGCACAACAGTGTATCGGTGATCACAAATATTCATGTTTATGAACGTTCGGAAACGACATCACTCGATTGTAGGTTATAATCTCGAATCGCACGTCGGAAAGCTGTTCTGTTCGAAATGTCAGTGAATGTTGATAAAATGTATCGATTCACACAAAAGTGTATCGGTGATCTCCAATTTTCACGTTTATGAACGTTCGGAAACGACATCACTCGATTGTAATGTCTTATCTCGATTCGCACATCGAAAAGCGATTCAGAACGAAATGTCAGTGAATCTTGTTAATTTCCATCGATTCGCACAAAAGTGTATCGGTGATCACCAATTTTCATGTTCATGAACGTTCGGAAACGACAACACTCGATTGTAAGCTGTGATCGCGATTCGCACATCGGAAAGCGATTCAGAACGAAATGTCAGTGAATCTGGTTAATTTGTGTCGATTCACACAAAAGTGTATCGGTGATCTCCAATTTTCATGTTTATGAACGTTCGGAAACAACAACACTCGATTGTAAGCTGTAATCGCGATTCGCACATCGGAAAGCGATTCAGAACGAAATGTCAGTGAATCTGGTTAATTTGTGTCGATTCACACAAAAGTGTATCGGTGATCACCAATTTTCATGTTCATGAACGTTCGGAAACGACATCACTCCATTGTAAGGTATGATCTCGAATCGCACGTCGGAAAGCTGTTCTGTTCGAAATGTCAGTGAATCTTGTTAATTTTTATCGATTTACACAAAAGTGTATCGGTGATCACCAATTTTCACGTTTATGAACGTTCGGAAACGACACCACTCGATTGTAAGGTGTGATCTAGAATCGCACGTGGGAATCTGATTTTGTTCGAAATGTCAGTGAATCTTCTCGATTTGTTGCGATTCTCACAAAAATCTATCGGTGATCACCGTTCTTCATGTTTATGAACGTTCGGAAACGACAACACTCGATTGTAAGCTGTGATCGCGATTCGCACGTCGGAAAGCTGTTCTGTTCGAATTGTCAGTGAATGTTGTTAAATTGTATAGATTCGCACAAAAGTGTATCGGTGATCACCAATTTTCATGTTCATGAACGTTCGGAGACGACATCACTCTATTGTAGGTTATGATCTCGAATCGCACGTCGCAAAGCGATGCTAGTCGAAATGTCAGTGAATGTTGTTAATTTGTATCGATTCACACAAAAGTGTATCGGTGATCACCGTTCTTAATGTTTATGAACGTTCGGAAACGTCATCACTCAATTCTAAGGTATGATCTCGAATCCCACGTTGGAAAGCTGCGCGTGTTAAATCGAATCGCGCGTGTTAAATTGTATCGATTTACACGAATGTGTATCGGTGATCACCAATTTTCATGTTCATGAACGTTCGGAAACGACATCACTCGATTGTAAGCTGTGATCGCGATTCGCACATCGGAAAGCGATTCAGAACGAAATGTCAGTGAATCTGGTTAATTTGTGTCGATTCACACAAAAGTGTATCGGTGATCACCAATTTTCATGTTCCTGAACGTTCGGAAACGACATCACTCGATTGTAAGGTATGATCTCGAATCGCACGTCGGAAAGCTGTTCTGTTCGAAATGTAAGTGAATGTTGTTAAATTGTATCGATTCACACAAAAGTGTATCGGTGATCACCAATTTTCACGTTTATGAACGTTCGGAAATGACATCCCTCGATTGTAAGTTATGATCTCGGATCGCACGTCGGAAAGCTGTTCTGTTCGAAATGTCAGTGAATGTTGTTAAATTGTATAGATTCAAACAAAAGTGTATCGGTGATCAGCAATTTGCACGTTTATGAACGTTCGGAAACGACATCACTCGATTGTAATTTATGATCTCGAATCGAAATGTCATTGAATATTGTTAATTTGTCATGAATTGAACAAAAATTTTATTGGTGATCACCAACTTCATGTTTATGAACGTTCGGAAACGTTTTCATCGCTCGATTGTCAGTTCAGATCTCAAATGGCCCTTCGGATTGCGATACTAAATGTCTGTAAAATTGTTGATATGTGACGTTTATCGGTGACCGTTTCCAATGTTTCATAAACATGAAAATAGGTAATCAGCGATAATCTTTTCTGTTAATCGTTACAAATCAACAATTTTTTCCGGCATTTCTATCAGAATCGCAATCCGAGATGCGATTCGAGACCGGAACTGACAATCGAACGATGTTGTTTCTGAACGTTCACAAATATGAAAATTGATGATCACAAATAAACTTTTGTGAGAATCGTTACAAATTATCAAGATTCACTGACAATTCGAACAGAATCGGTTTCCGACGTGCGATTCGAGATCATACCTTACAATCGAGTGATGTCGTTTCCGAACGTTCATGAACATGAAAAATGGTGATCACTGATACACTTTTGTGCGAATCGATGGAAATTAACAAGATTCACTGACATTTCGTTCTGAATCGCTTTTCGATGTGCGAATCGAGATAATACATTACAATCGAATGATGTCGTTTCCGAACGTTCATAAACGTGAAAATTGGAGATCACCGATACACTTTTGTGTGAGTAGTAGAGCTATGCGGGTTCCGCCTCATGTAGGAATCTACCTTACCGACCGTCGGTAAAGTAGATTCCCTGCTCAAACCCAAACAAACCCAAACGGTCGGTAATAAAGATGGCCGCCCAAACCCAAACAAACCCAAACAAACCCAAACATCGAACTGAGCTCTAACCCAAACAAACCCAAACGGTCGGTAATAAAGATGGCCGCCCAAACCCAAACGGTCGGTAATAAAGATGGCCGCCCAAACCCAAACAGCCGGTAATAAAGAAGGCCGCCCAAACCCAAACAAACCCAAACAAACCCAAACATTGAACTGAGCTCTAACCCAAACAAACCCAAACATGTGATCGAACTGAGCTCTAACCCAAACAAGCCCAAACAGCCGGTAATGCGGATTTTTAACCCAAACGAGTTATCGAACTGGGATCAAACCCAAACACGGTCAAAGTGGGATAGTTCACGCAAATGCCGATAGATGGCGTTCGAGTAGTGGAGATCTCGTGTGCGGAGCGTCGGCTGGTCGAGCATATAAGGCAGCGAGTAGCGCGTGGATTTCAGAGATTTTCATGATATATTACAATGGTAAGTCTATCTCAAAATAATTTTCTGGTTCCCAAAACCGGAACGCTTTAACCCAACAGACCCAAACGTGCGCGCCTCAAGATGGCCGCCGCCAGGATAGCCGCTGGCAGCTATCAAGCGAGCCACCTGGCTAGGAGTTTACCGGCAAAGTCGATCACGCCGGCACAGGATAGTCACTGATAAACGTGTGGGGGTTCGAAATGCACGCCGCAAGATGGTCGCCGCCGGCTATCGGGATGGCCACCGCCAGCTGTCGGGATCGCGGATAACCACCGTCAGCTATCAGGAGAGCCACCTGGCGGCGTGGCTAAAGTTTACCGGCAGTCGGCGAGGCAGATCATGATTCTGCGGTGGGGGGATTCGAACTCTGTAGTTTTTGGCGGGAGATTCGAATGCCACAATTTTGGGCGGGAACTCGAACTCTCAGTCAGGATGGCCACCGGCAGCTATCGGGATAGCCACCGGCAGCTATCAGGATGGCTAGGAGTTCCTACCGACCGTCGGTAAGGTAGATCATGATTCCGCGGTGGGGGATTCGAACGCTGTAGTTTTTTGTGGAAGATTCTAACGTCACAGTTTTGGTGGGAGATTCGAACATTGTATTTTTGGTGGGAGATTCGAACCTCACAGTTTTGGTGGGAGATTTGAATTCTGTATTTTTGGCTGGAAGATTCGAACGCCTCAGTTTTGGTGGGACATTCGAATACTGTATTTTGGGTGGAAAATTCCAACGTCACAGTTTTGGCGGGGGATCCGAACCCCCACAGTTTTGGTGCGAGATTTGAATTCTGTATTTTTGGCTGGAAGATTCGAACGCCTCAGTTTTGGTGGGAGATTCGAATACTGTATTTTGGGTGGGAGATTCGAACGCCACAGTTTTGGCGGGAGATTGGAATGCCACAGTTTTGGGTGGGAGATTCGAGCGCTGTAGTTTCGGGCGGGAACTGTCAGTCAGGATGGCCGCCGCCAGCTATCAAGATGGCCACCGTCAGCTATCAAGATGACCACCGCCAGCTATCCGGATATCAGGAGAGCGACCTGGCGGGATGGCTAGGAGTACCCACTGACCGTCGGTTAGGTAGATTCCCCGCTTTGACCCAAACAGCTATAAATACGAGGGCTTCAACCCAAACAGTCGGTAATGCAGATTCTTAAGCCCAAACAGACCCATACAGTCGGTAATGCAGATGTTCAACCCCAAACGTGCGCGGGGATGTGCGCGCCTCGAGATAGTCGACTATCAGGATAGTCCACATTAGCGACCGCTGTTGGTTAGTCGATACCTCCGGGGGGGAGGGGGGAGATACCCCGAAAACTAAATCCCGAGACGTTAGTGGTAGCGGTGGCGGACGTCAGACTGGTCTGAAAAAACAAACAAAGTCTCTCTAGTCCGGATTCTATACTAATTCCTTTGTTGCGCGCCTCAGGATAGCCAGCTATCAGGATGGCCAACTATCAGGATAGTCAGCTGTCAGGATAGTTAAGGTTAGGATATTCAGCTATCAGGATAGTTGAGGTTAGGATAGTCAGCTATCAGAATAGTTGAGGTTAGGATGGTCGACCGTCATGATAGTTGAGGTTAGGATAGCCATGGGTGGGACATTCAAAGTGCCGGCCTTGGGATAGACAGCTATCAGGATAATTGAGGTTAGGATAGCTAACTGTCAGGAAAGGTTAGAATAGCCATGAGCGGGAAATTCAAAGTGCCGACCTTGGGATAGCCGACTATCTAGATGGGCAGCTATCAGAATAGTGGAGGTTAGGATAGTCAACTGTTGTGATAGTTGAGGTTAGAATATCCGCGAGCGAGAAAGTGCTGGTCTTGGGAAAGCCGAATATCAAGATGGGCAGCTATCAGGGCAGTTGAGGTTAGAATAGCCATCAGCGGGAAATTCAAAGTGCCGGTCTTGGGATAGCCGACTATTGGCGATCAGGATAGTCAACTATTTGTCGCCAATGAACCCGGAGCAGGATCCCATTGGTGGACAGCGGAGACACAAACCCAGGACAGAATCTCATTCGTGGACAGCGGAGACACGAACCCACCGCCGAACCTCATTGGTGGACAGCGAACCCAGGGCCGAATCGCATTCGTGGACAGCGAAGACACAAACCCTGAGCAGAATCTCATTTGTGGACAGCGGAGACAGGACCGAATCTCATTGGTGGAGAGCGGAGCCAGGGAAGAATCTCATTGGTGGATAGCACAGACACGAAACCACCGTCGGAATAGTCGACTATCGGTATACCATCCGAATAGTTGGAGTCATATACAAACCCAAACGTACGGGGATTCAAAGTGCACGCCTCACGATAACCAACTATCGGGATGGCTAGCTATCAGGATAGAGAACTGTCAGGATAGTCGACTATCGGAATAGTCAGCGATCAGGATTGCCAACCAACTGTCGCTGATTGCCTATCGAACGAACGCAGAGCAAAATCCCATTGGAGGTCGGCCAACCCAGGGTTGAATCCCATTGGTGGACATTGAACCCAGGGCTGAATCCCATTGGTGGACAGTGAAACCAAGGGAGAATCCCGTTGCCGTTCAGCGAACCCAGAGCAGAATCTCATTGGTGGACAGCGGAGATACGAACCCATCGTTGACTATCTGGATTGTGAACGTCAACTATCGAAATGGTTGACCATTAGTTGGAGTCACATAGAGACGCTGGGTAGAGGACTGGAGAATTTAAATGGCGGGCCTCGCGAACGGGATAGTCAATTGCCCAGCGTAGACGGGATGGCTAACGTCGGTAATGCAGATTTTCCACTAACCCCAAACGGTAAGTAGGGTAGGGAGGCCTTGTCGAGAGAGCCTACTGGCGGGAGACACGTAGTTTTGACGGGAGATCGCGCGGGCTAGCCGACCATCAGTCAAGACAGCCAACCATCAGGATAGTTAAGGTTGACTATCGAGATAATCGAGGTTTGAATAATTACCCATCGGGATAGTAGAGGTTAGTCAGTAGAGGGCCGCTTGTGAAAGGTAGTTCCACTTGTGGGCTGTAGAGCGCGCAGTGACGTATCGATCACACAATCAAAGTGACAGTTTACCCCCTCTCGTATGTCGCTGCTAAGCAAGCCGTAGCATACGAGAGAGATGGCCGGGAAAGAAATTCTTTCTGATGACATTTATGAACATTTGTAGATTACATGGACTCTTGTAACCAGAGTTACCGTTTCATAAAACTTTAGAAGACGTAACAATTGGAGGTTATCTGGGGAGGCAATATAAAAGCGTCGCGTGGTGATAATTTTTGTCGAGTTTCCTGGTCTGTGCGTAAGACCGTGGTTCGAGCATACCGATAGCGACACGGCGGCTCCCTCCGGCACTAAGTGTACTCCGGCCCATATGGTTCCAGGTAAATCTCTGCTCTCAGGATAGTTGAGGTCATACACGGTTGATCACATATTCCACATACATCTCATCTGAGTGGTGCAAGCAGACTCTTTTCCGTGTTGAGTTAATCGTGTTAGGGATAGGGTGCCGTTGAGCAACGACGTTTATCGATCGTTGGAGCCGCGGCTGCGGAAGGTAGACACTATCGGAATAGTCGGCCGTCGGGATAGCCAACTGTTGGGGTAGCCAGCTATCGGGATAGCCAATTGTCAGGATAGCCAACTGTCGGTAATGGCCTACTAAACACGGCCCAATATTTCGACCCGAACGAACCCAGAGTCGAATCCCATCGCTGGAAATCCCAGTGGCGGGAAAGCCAACGAACTGACGTTAACCATCGGAATAGTTGCAGTTGACTATGTTTGTGGTGAAGTTGACTACCGGAATAGTGCAGTTGACTATGTGTATAGTCGTAGTTAACTATCGGAATAGTCGTAGTTAACTGTTGGAATAGTTGCAGTTGACATGCGAACATTTGAAATCAACTATAGGAATAGTTGTAGTTGACTATTGAAACAGTTGCGGTTGACTATTGGAATAGTTGACGTCAATAAACGGATTTCTCGTAATCGATAAGAATCGTGGAAGCAGATCTGACAGGTGCAAAAAAACCTCCGCCTGTTTTGCTATTAATATATTGCGCACCGCGTGACACTTCGCAGTGCATCATCGACGGTCGAAGCGATGGTGCGGCGGCGCAGTTCCGTCGCGAGAAACGAACGCTCAGTCAGATGAGAAAAGATGAGAGATGAAGTTAAACGCAAGTACATGATTCAGAAGGCGGATAAACAATCAAGGGAAAGAGCTATCACCGAAACTTTCAAACCCATCGTCGAACCTCTCGAACGTCTTGTTAATGCAAGTAAGAAGCCTAAGACCTCTCACGATAAGATGGAAAATTCCTTCAAAACATTACGATACAGAAGAATGGTCGAAGTAGAAAACGACTCCCGTAGAAGAATGGCCGGAGCAGATACCGACTCCCGCAGAAAAATGGTTTGAGCAGAAAACGACTTCCGTAGTAGAGTGGTCGAAGCACATAATGGCTTCATCGACTCGGGAGTCCTGCGACTGGCAGTAAATATTCTCCTAAACTCTTGCAGAGCACACACAGTTCCGTTGATCTATACGGACACAGTCCAGCTGATCTCTACGTGAACAGAGTCCTGCAGGAGCTGATTCACGCAGTGCTGACCCACGCACATTTGACGAATATTATGAGGTGCTGGAGGATAGGAAAGGAGTATCGGCTCCTGCCGTCAGCAAATATCTTCACATGCTCCACACAAACAGAAAGAAGTATCTCGACACAACTTACGGAGTTCGAAAACTACCGTATGGTAGAACGATGATCGGAGACTCACCCATTCGTTTCGAGAAGGAGAGTGTTGTCGTGGGTGATGACAAGTATCAATCGAGCGTCGGCTTGTTCGAATTGCTCTTCAGAAAGGAGCCTGACCCCCGGCTCGTTAGCGCGGAAGACCGGAACACGTATGGAAAGATCCTGCAAAGCACTGACGCCCACAGGAAACACTACAGTCCGGACGAAGATATACGCAAGAAAAATAGTAGCAAGTGCAAGAACTACGTGGCACTCTTCGGAGGGCAGAAAACAGGTAGTGTCTTGCCTCGATACAAGGTCGCGCGAAGGGACACGCAAATGAACTACGCATACTGGGACGACCCGAATGAGCTGGTAGATCGACTGCTGGTGGCCGAACGATCGGCTGGCCACGTCAACGAAATCTTCTCGATCATCGAGGAGTTGCGCGAGGCCAGTATCGCTGTGTAGCTGGATTCAGGGACGCAGCAACGTCAGGTACTACTGGCATGAAAAGGAACGAAGTTATTACCGTCAAAGTCTAAACATTGCCTCGTGAACGCTGTCGCAAAGCACTCAAGTTTTAGGTCGGTCACACGGTGAGTCGAGTGGTGACTTCGACAGTAACACACAAGCTGAAGGACTACTGAGCCCATTGCCATAAGTTTCTACGAAGAAGAGCTCTTATGAGTCCCCTAAGATGCATTTCGTGGAGAAAAAAGAGTGGAGTCTACGTAAAGTGATTCGATAACTCGCACAATAGTTGGATAAATAAAACAGATTTGTAATTTTTGCTAAGATTTGTTCCAATAAATAAAGATTATTTATAATCAATGGTGGATTCAATTTAATTTCGTTACCGTCCATGTACTTTGGGAGTTCGTCGGTCTGTAAAATCTGTTCGAACATCATCGGATCCTTCTCGAACGCGTCCGTGATGCGTTTCAGTAGGAAGACATTTTTTGTCGAGCCTGGCGATGGCTGTCGGGTCATATCCGTGATTTATCTCAGATCAATGCCTTGAACCGTTTACGCACAAAGCTGCCAGTTTCTTCTCAAGCAGGAACTATTTGAGCATTTTTCCGACGTTGTCCATCGTGCCGATGTCTGAGGTCGCGTGTGCTGCCCACGCCCCTTCACAGCTCCAGAGTGTCCCCAGGGCAACATATCCGTTATATTGTGACATGCGTCTTCGTCAGTCATGGGGTACGTGATGGACACATAGGGCTTCCAGCAGAACCACGGCAAGTTCATCGTCAAAGAACTGGCAGTGATTTTTTTTGTTCAAGCCACCATGATACGATCTCAACCAGAATCAAAAGTCATGCATATCTGACTCGAACTATGCTGAAAACGGGGCAAGTACCCTACTACGAGATCGGGAGTACGTGGTAAACGTACAGGGCTTCCAGCGGAACCACATCATGAAGCGGTGACTCCACGGACTTTCTTCTTCGAGTCACCGTGGTACGATCCGCTCCTAGGTGCAAAAGCATGCATCTCTGACTCAAACACAACTATGGTGAAAATACGGCAATTACCCTACTACGAGATCAAGAGTGTGCCTCGGTCGATTCTGCACAGCACCATCCAGGTAAAGTGAGGTTTCAGCGATTCGGGATGGACTCTGAAGTCGCCGCGTGTCGGCGATGCCAAGAGCACACGTTTGACTGTGCCACTCAAGACGTAAATAACGACCGTGTGTTTTCTAATCATTGACTGCAACTATTCCGATAGTCACTGCAACTATTACCATAGCCAACTTCACCTATTCGGATAGTCAACTGCTTCATACTTTTGTCATTTGATGTCATACTTTTGTCATTCAACTGCTTTTGATAGTCAACTATTCTGATAGTTAACTTTAACTATTCTGATAGTGAACTTTAACTATTCAAATAGTTAACTAGAACATTAGTTGGATTTCCCGCCACTGAGATTCGACTCTGGATTCGTACAGATCAAAATATCGGGTCGTGTCTGTTCGGCCATTTCCAACACTCGGCTATCCTGATAGCTGAATATCCCAACCTCGACTATCCTGATAGCTAACCATCCCGATAGTTAGTTATCCTGACAGCTGGCTATTCTGATCGCCGACTAACCTGATGGACGGCTATACTGATTGCTGGCTATCCCGACAGTTGGGTATTCCGCAAGCACCATCCGCAGCCAACGATTCGGGCTCGACGAACGTCGTTGTTCGAGACATCGTCGGCACCCTGTCCCTAACCCACACTGCGCCCTGACCTTGCGCAAGATTCTACTGGTGAGCCACCCGTCCATTGAAAGATCGCTGTTTCATCGCGACAGTGGGCCCTGGAACCAACCAACGTGGCCTCTCATCGTCGTCACTTGTACAGTGTCGCCAAATAACCGGAAAAATGACCCCTCCGAAGTCGTCCAGTGCAGCCTCCAGGGAAAAGAGTTGGATTGCATCACTCAGACGAACAATGTATCTCGAATGCTGAATACGTAATCAACGTGACTATTCTAACCTCAACTATGTTGATAGCAGAGAACATAGATTTACCTGGAACAACGAGCCCTATGGGCTAGAGTCCGCTTAGTGCTGGAACTAGCTACCGTGTCACTATCAGTGTGCTCGAACCACGGCCTTACATACAGGTCTGGAAACTCAGCAAAAATTGAAACCACACTGTGATATTGCCCTCAAATCCAACTGTTACGTCTTCTGAAGTTTTATGAAACTACCGTTACAAGTCCATGTAATTTACAAATATTCATGAATTGCATCAGAAAAATGACAGGAAGAATTTCTTTTCCATACGAATCGGCCATCGCTCGTATGCTATGGCTTGCTTGGCAGCGACATATGAGAGAGGTGGAGGGGGTTGCCCGACACTTTGAATGTGTGAAGCATGTCGCTGCGCGCTCTATAGTCCATAAGTGGAACTACATTTCCCGCGGCCCTGTTGTTCTCTGCTGATGGTTGACTATTCAAACCTCAACTATCCCGATGGTCAATCTCAGTTATCCTGATAGTTGACCTCAACTATCCTGATGGTCGGCTAGCCCGCGCGCTCTCGAATCTCCCGCTAAAACTGCAGCGTTCTAATCTCCCAGCAGAAGGTTATCGCGAGGGCGCCTGAGCTTCCAGAAGGAACTCTGCTATTGGCTGTTCTGATCGCGGGGCCCGCGCGTTCCAATCTTCCACTGAAACTGCAGCGTTCGAATGACTCACCAAAACTGCTGCGTTCTAATCTCCCGCCAGGGATTTTTCGCCGAAAACTATCCAGCGCTTTCAATTTCTCACGACTCGGATTTTCGACGATGGGTTCGTGTCTCCGTTGCCCGGGTTCTCGTCTGCGCTGCTCGGGTTCGTGTCTCCGCTGCTCGGGTTCGCGTTTTTCCTATCAATGGGATTCTACGAGTTCGTTTTGTTAAAAGCTTGTCAAGTGAGAAATAATGTTGGGTTTACGGACCGTTCGGGTTTACCGACCATTTGTTTCGGTTCAGTAGGGCATTGACGATGTGTGCTTGGGTAGGGTTTCGATCGTCTAGTTGAACTTATGCATCACTGACGGTTCAGGTTAGTCGACTATCCTGATGGCCGGCTATCTTGATCGGGAGCACGCGCGTTCGAGTCTCCCACCAATACAGCGGAATCTTCCGCCAGTGGGCTCGGGTTGCAAATTAAATTTCCCACCGTCCGTTTGGACATCGGCCGTTTGGTGAGCCATTACCGACAGTATGGGTTATAGTCAGCCATCTTGATCTCTATCCCAATAGTCGGCTATCCTGATCGCTGACTATCCGGAAGCTATTCTAACCTCAAGTATCCTGATAGTTGGCTATTCCAACCTCAACTATTTTGATAGTCGGTTATTGTAGCCTCAACTATCCTCACAATTGATTATTCTAACCTCAACTATCCGATAACTGACCATTCTAACCTCGACTATCCTGATTGCTGACAGTCGACTAGACTATTTTAACCTCAATTATCTTTATAGTCGGCCGTTCTAACCTCAACTACCCGGACAGTTGATCATTCTAACCTCAAATATCCCGAAAGTTGACTATTCTAATCTCAACTATTCTAATAGTTCGCTGTTCCGATCGCTCCGCACGGCCCGCGCGTTCGAACCTTTCGCCAAAAAGGTAGTGTTCGAAACGCCCTCCAGAACTGCAACGTTCGAATCTCCCATCAAAACGTTCGAATCACCGCCCGGTAACATTTCCGCATGAGGAATTCAGCTATCCCGATAATCGACTATTCCGATAGTTGGGGAATTTTAGTTACCGACAGTTAGTTTGGGGAATTTTAATTATCGACGGTTTGGATTCCCACTGAAACTGCAGCGTTAGAATCTTCCAGAAAAACTGCAGTGTTTGAATCTCCCACCGAAAATGCAACATTCGAATCTCCCGCCAAAACTGTAGTGTTCAAAACCCCCACCGCAGTTGGCCTATCCCAATAGTTGGCTATCCTGATCCCACCACACACTCCCGGACACGGTCTTACATACGGGTTTGGAGACTGGGTTCAAATGTTGGTGGTGGGGGTAGATCCCTTAAGCATGAAAATTTCAGTGGAAAATCGACAACACGCTGCGCTGAGATCTTGCCTGCCGGATAATCATAATCTTCAGGTGCGACGGAGATAGGCAGATACCTCTACTGCCCCGTCCCTAGCCATCGTGGTCCATAAGACAGCTGCGCCTCTAGCGGCCAATGCAGTCTAAAATTTTCTTCAATAAGAGACCCTCCGAATTCGACCGAGTTTCCAGACCCGTATGTAAGCTCGTGCCCCCGGGTGTTTGTGGAGGGGTATGGAACATGCATTACCGACGTGTTTAGACTCGTTTGGGAAATCTGCACTACCGACGTGTTTGGATTGTGAAGTCTGCAGTAACGTCGTGTTTGCATGGAAATCTACTTTGATAACGCGCTAACCTCAACTTTATTGTTAGCTGACTATTCCGATAGCCGACTATCCTGACAGTTCTCTATCCTGATAGCTAGCCATCCCGATAGTTGGTTATCGTGAGGCGTGCACTTTGAATCCCCGTACGTTTGGGTTTGTATATGACTCCAACTATTCGGATGGTATACCGATAGTCGACTATTCCGACGGTGGTTTCGTGTCTGTGCTATCCACCAATGAGATTCTTCCCTGGCTCCGCTCTCCACCAATGAGATTCGGTCCTGTCTCCGCTGTCCACAAATGAGATTCTGCTCAGGGTTTGTGTCTTCGCTGTCCACGAATGCGATTCGGCCCTGGGTTCGCTGTCCACCAATGAGGTTCGGCGGTGGGTTCGTGTCTCCGCTGTCCACGAATGAGATTCTGTCCTGGGTTTGTGTCTCCGCTGTCCACCAATGGGATCCTGCTCCGGGTTCATTGGCGACAAATAGTTGACTATCCTGATCGCCAATAGTCGGCTATCCCAAGACCGGCACTTTGAATTTCCCGCTGATGGCTATTCTAACCTCAACTGCCCTGATAGCTGCCCATCTTGATATTCGGCTTTCCCAAGACCAGCACTTTCTCGCTCGCGGATATTCTAACCTCAACTATCACAACAGTTGACTATCCTAACCTCCACTATTCTGATAGCTGCCCATCTAGATAGTCGGCTATCCCAAGGTCGGCACTTTGAATTTCCCGCTCATGGCTATTCTAACCTTTCCTGACAGTTAGCTATCCTAACCTCAATTATCCTGATAGCTGTCTATCCCAAGGCCGGCACTTTGAATGTCCCACCCATGGCTATCCTAACCTCAACTATCATGACGGTCGACCATCCTAACCTCAACTATTCTGATAGCTGACTATCCTAACCTCAACTATCCTGATAGCTGAATATCCTAACCTTAACTATCCTGACAGCTGACTATCCTGATAGTTGGCCATCCTGATAGCTGGCTATCCTGAGGCGCGCAACAAAGGAATTAGTATAGAATCCGGACTAGAGAGACTTTGTTTGTTTTTTCAGACCAGTCTGACGTCCGCCACCGCTACCACTAACGTCTCGGGATTTAGTTTTCGGGGTATCTCCCCCCTCCCCCCCGGAGGTATCGACTAACCAACAGCGGTCGCTAATGTGGACTATCCTGATAGTCGACTATCTCGAGGCGCGCACATCCCCGCGCACGTTTGGGGTTGAACATCTGCATTACCGACTGTATGGGTCTGTTTGGGCTTAAGAATCTGCATTACCGACTGTTTGGGTTGAAGCCCTCGTATTTATAGCTGTTTGGGTCAAAGCGGGGAATCTACCTAACCGACGGTCAGTGGGTACTCCTAGCCATCCCGCCAGGTCGCTCTCCTGATATCCGGATAGCTGGCGGTGGTCATCTTGATAGCTGACGGTGGCCATCTTGATAGCTGGCGGCGGCCATCCTGACTGACAGTTCCCGCCCGAAACTACAGCGCTCGAATCTCCCACCCAAAACTGTGGCATTCCAATCTCCCGCCAAAACTGTGGCGTTCGAATCTCCCACCCAAAATACAGTATTCGAATCTCCCACCAAAACTGAGGCGTTCGAATCTTCCAGCCAAAAATACAGAATTCAAATCTCGCACCAAAACTGTGGGGGTTCGGATCCCCCGCCAAAACTGTGACGTTGGAATTTTCCACCCAAAATACAGTATTCGAATGTCCCACCAAAACTGAGGCGTTCGAATCTTCCAGCCAAAAATACAGAATTCAAATCTCCCACCAAAACTGTGAGGTTCGAATCTCCCACCAAAAATACAATGTTCGAATCTCCCACCAAAACTGTGACGTTAGAATCTTCCACAAAAAACTACAGCGTTCGAATCCCCCACCGCGGAATCATGATCTACCTTACCGACGGTCGGTAGGAACTCCTAGCCATCCTGATAGCTGCCGGTGGCTATCCCGATAGCTGCCGGTGGCCATCCTGACTGAGAGTTCGAGTTCCCGCCCAAAATTGTGGCATTCGAATCTCCCGCCAAAAACTACAGAGTTCGAATCCCCCCACCGCAGAATCATGATCTGCCTCGCCGACTGCCGGTAAACTTTAGCCACGCCGCCAGGTGGCTCTCCTGATAGCTGACGGTGGTTATCCGCGATCCCGACAGCTGGCGGTGGCCATCCCGATAGCCGGCGGCGACCATCTTGCGGCGTGCATTTCGAACCCCCACACGTTTATCAGTGACTATCCTGTGCCGGCGTGATCGACTTTGCCGGTAAACTCCTAGCCAGGTGGCTCGCTTGATAGCTGCCAGCGGCTATCCTGGCGGCGGCCATCTTGAGGCGCGCACGTTTGGGTCTGTTGGGTTAAAGCGTTCCGGTTTTGGGAACCAGAAAATTATTTTGAGATAGACTTACCATTGTAATATATCATGAAAATCTCTGAAATCCACGCGCTACTCGCTGCCTTATATGCTCGACCAGCCGACGCTCCGCACACGAGATCTCCACTACTCGAACGCCATCTATCGGCATTTGCGTGAACTATCCCACTTTGACCGTGTTTGGGTTTGATCCCAGTTCGATAACTCGTTTGGGTTAAAAATCCGCATTACCGGCTGTTTGGGCTTGTTTGGGTTAGAGCTCAGTTCGATCACATGTTTGGGTTTGTTTGGGTTAGAGCTCAGTTCAATGTTTGGGTTTGTTTGGGTTTGTTTGGGTTTGGGCGGCCTTCTTTATTACCGGCTGTTTGGGTTTGGGCGGCCATCTTTATTACCGACCGTTTGGGTTTGGGCGGCCATCTTTATTACCGACCGTTTGGGTTTGTTTGGGTTAGAGCTCAGTTCGATGTTTGGGTTTGTTTGGGTTTGTTTGGGTTTGTTTGTTTGGGTTTGTTTGGGTTTGTTTGGGTTTGTTTGGGTTTGTTTGGGTTTGTTTGGGTTTGTTTGGGTTTGTTTGGGTTTGTTTGGGTTTGTTTGGGTTTGTTTGGGTTTGTTTGGGTTTGTTTGTTTGGGTTTGTTTGGGTTTGTTTGTTTGGGTTTGTTTGGGTTTGTTTGGGTTTGTTTGGGTTTGTTTGGGTTTGTTTGGGTTTGTTTGGGTTTGTTTGGGTTTGTTTGGGTTTGTTTGGGTTTGTTTGGGTTTGTTTGGGTTTGTTTGGGTTTGTTTGGGTTTGTTTGGGTTTGTTTGGGTTTGTTTGGGTTTGTTTGGGTTTGTTTGGGTTTGTTTGGGTTTGTTTGGGTTTGTTTGGGTTTGTTTGGGTTTGTTTGGGTTTGTTTGGGTTTGTTTGGGTTTGTTTGGGTTTGTTTGGGTTTGTTTGGGTTTGTTTGGGTTTGTTTGGGTTTGTTTGGGTTTGTTTGGGTTTGTTTGGGTTTGTTTGGGTTTGTTTGGGTTTGTTTGGGTTTGTTTGGGTTTGTTTGGGTTTGTTTGGGTTTGTTTGGGTTTGTTTGGGTTTGTTTGGGTTTGTTTGGGTTTGTTTGGGTTTGTTTGGGTTTGTTTGGGTTTGTTTGGGTTTGTTTGGGTTTGTTTGGGTTTGTTTGGGTTTGTTTGGGTTTGTTTGGGTTTGTTTGGGTTTGTTTGGGTTTGTTTGGGTTTGTTTGGGTTTGTTTGGGTTTGTTTGGGTTTGTTTGGGTTTGTTTGGGTTTGTTTGGGTTTGTTTGGGTTTGTTTGGGTTTGTTTGGGTTTGTTTGGGTTTGTTTGGGTTTGTTTGGGTTTGTTTGGGTTTGTTTGGGTTTGTTTGGGTTTGTTTGGGTTTGTTTGGGTTTGTTTGGGTTTGTTTGGGTTTGTTTGGGTTTGTTTGGGTTTGTTTGGGTTTGTTTGGGTTTGTTTGGGTTTGTTTGGGTTTGTTTGGGTTTGTTTGGGTTTGTTTGGGTTTGTTTGGGTTTGTTTGGGTTTGTTTGGGTTTGTTTGGGTTTGTTTGGGTTTGTTTGGGTTTGTTTGGGTTTGTTTGGGTTTGTTTGGGTTTGTTTGGGTTTGTTTGGGTTTGTTTGGGTTTGTTTGGGTTTGTTTGGGTTTGTTTGGGTTTGTTTGGGTTTGTTTGGGTTTGTTTGGGTTTGTTTGGGTTTGTTTGGGTTTGTTTGGGTTTGTTTGGGTTTGTTTGGGTTTGTTTGGGTTTGTTTGGGTTTGTTTGGGTTTGTTTGGGTTTGTTTGGGTTTGTTTGGGTTTGTTTGGGTTTGTTTGGGTTTGTTTGGGTTTGTTTGGGTTTGTTTGGGTTTGTTTGGGTTTGTTTGGGTTTGTTTGGGTTTGTTTGGGTTTGTTTGGGTTTGTTTGGGTTTGTTTGGGTTTGTTTGGGTTTGTTTGGGTTTGTTTGGGTTTGTTTGGGTTTGTTTGGGTTTGTTTGGGTTTGTTTGGGTTTGTTTGGGTTTGTTTGGGTTTGTTTGGGTTTGTTTGGGTTTGTTTGGGTTTGTTTGGGTTTGTTTGGGTTTGTTTGGGTTTGTTTGGGGTTGTTTGGGTTTGTTTGGGTTTGTTTGTTTGGGTTTGTTTGGGTTTGTTTGGGGTTTGTTTGGGGTTGTTTGGGGTGTGGTTGGTTGGGGTTTGGGTTTGGTTTGGTTTGGTTGGGTTTGGGTTTGGGTTTGTTTTGATGGGTTGTTGGGGGTTGTTTGGGTTTGTTTGGGTTGGTTGGGTTGTTGGGTTTGTTTGGGTTTGTTGGGGGTTGTTGGGTGTGGGGGGGGGGGGGTTTGTTTGGGTTTGTTTGGGGTTTGTTTGGGTTTTGTTTGGGTTGTTGGGTTTGGA